>NW_026263538.1:0-28452 GCF_009650485.2 Drosophila albomicans | reverse complement strand
AGCAAGTTTGGCGTCATTTATTATTGAATTTAAAAAAATAAAGATATAAAATTTGGAATATAATATAGAGTGTATATATATGATATATAGATTTTTTATATCATAGAATTATATACATTATAAAACAAATATTTAAAATGCTTATATCTGGCATTTTCAGCAAATTGATAATATATTAGATATATTTAATTATTTATAATACTATCATGAAATTTGTTCTTATTTTGAAGATGAAACTAAATTCAATTTGTAATATTTTAAAATCATTTTATTCATGAAATTTTCTCTAATGTGTGTATCATGATATCGTAGCTTAAAAATGTAATCACAATTTTTTGCATTTATTTTGCATTAGGCTTTGGTATAATGACGCAGCTGCCCGATTTACAAGATTTCGTATATATCGTTAAATTCTACTAATAAAAGTTTATTTCTTTTATTTTGTTAAAAAGTTTTATTCTCTTTTGTACAAGTAAATAAAACTTCTGCTTGCTCGATCTTCTTTTTTTTAATATATGTATATATGGGTCAATCCACCCTTCGCAGATTCTTAGCTGAATGACCAATCAATTTTTTGGGCGGTGTGTTTTTTTTTTTTTTTTTTTTTAAGATTCTATAGGAGAATTGGAGAGTACTTTGCGAGGGTATAAGATTCAATTTCACTGGAGTCATGTTTTTTGCAAATAAATTAATAAATTAGTGACGTGTCGCAGCTACAATAAAGTGAAAGTTAGTTTAAAAATTTTCATTTCAAACAGCAATTTTTGCGATTCTGCAAAATAAACCCCTATGAAAGTTAATAATCCTAAAGAAAGTTAAAATATTAGAAAGACAAAAACCGAATCGTTTGGTCTTAAATAATGTTATAAGATTTTTTAACAAAGTATTTTTCCAAAAATCTTAAATTTGAACTAAACATTATCTTATTATATTCCTAATGTGCTTTCCAATTATTTCAACGTGATTTACTTTTGATTGTATGTGAGCCCAAGCAGATGCAAAAAATTGTGAAGAATATCAATAGGGATTTGAAAGGTGTGCGCAAGCACGAATGTAAGTAAAAATTATGAAAATTATAAATAAAATTGGGTTTGATACAAATTTTGTGCTTAATAATGATCTTAAATTTTCTTTTTGCTTTAAATTCTTATAACATTTGACTATCATATTAATGTTCCTATATAGTATAACTGTTTCTTGGCGATTCTGCCCATATGTAGGAGACGCCAAATGACTATGAATTTATTTACATCTGGTACCCGGTATATTATAATCTACGAAATCATATTGTAAATTTACATCAAAGTTTTATTTCCATTCAAACATGGGAGCGAAGTTTCAACGCGATTGGCCTGGAGGTTGGCGCAACCGCGGAGTGACGTCAACGTCGTTTCGTACTAAGAAACGGCTCTCGGCGCCTGCGTCATAACATGATCGCATACACTGTAATACAGTGCACGCCATCGACAGCACTACTGGTCGTCAACGGACAATTCCGTGTAGTCCTGCGGGTTTCTCAACATTGCATACAAGTTGTCACGCACTGACTGCTAACACGCAATTGGATAAGTTCTGTACGGAACAGGAGCAATCGTCTCGAGCTGTATCTCTGGGGCCTCTGCGTCACCTCAATGTTATGGTTCACTGAGGTCCCACTCGCGATCTGTCCAGTCATTATGTGGCCACATAGATGTTGCTTAGTTGGGGCAATCGTGACGATCATCGATATCACTTCCTGTCCGAGGTGATTATGAACGTATACAAAGTGTGATCATGCAGCACACCGCGCTCGGGATTTTGAATCACTTAAACAGTTAGCAGCTCACCCGTTGTGGTTCAGTTGCCACGAGGCACGCTCGAGCTATTTGCCTGAACCACATGGGGGACATTGCGTTCGCATGCTAAGCGAAAGATAACCGGATTGCTACACACCAAGTAGTAGCACGGAATCTAAGTAGGCAAGGTACGGTGCCAACTCGTGTTCGTAATTGGCAGTTCAGCGAGTTGAGGAGATTGAGGGCCAAATTTTTTCAGTGACCTCACGCATACGGCAAGTCCGTGATGAAGCGATTCAATCGCATGCAGATCGGCATCCGGTTGTAAACGCGCAGAAACCATTGAGAATTGCAGCAGGCAAATAAGGTAAAATGTACTGTTAACCGTTTTTAAATTTATGATAAACAACTGGAAGTATGCCATTTGTAAATTGGAGAACAGATATGTGCATACTTTTAAGCTGATCATGCAAAGACATAAACAAAGAGAAATAAGGTCGAGTATGCCTCGCTGTGAGATACCGCGACTCATTTGAACAAAAGCAAAAATATACAAACATAATCTTATGTTGTAAAAAATATTAAAAATATGCAAAATTGATATTTGCACATGATATAGTACCGTTAATCAAATTATGCAGCAGACAGCAAAGTATACCACGATTCTCAGCCATAGTAACTAATGCGTTTTTGCCATACAAGAATTTCGCATTTACAGGAATCTTAATACCCGCTACCCATAGGGTAGAAGGATAATTAATAACTTTGTGCGGTAGGAAACGTACGGTAGAGGAGCATCTCCGACCCTATAAAGTTTATATTTTTGATCAGCGTCACAGAGAAGACGATCTAAGCATTCCCATCTGTCGTCTGTCCACATGAAACACTGTTCTCAGAGACTATAAGTGATAGAGCTATAAATTCCAATATATTCTTATTCCTTATAATTTTTTCGACAGCATTTGGTTATGTTTGCACAATCCACGATGCAAGTTGGCCTGTCAATTTTTGCCACCCCACTTCCGCCCCCGAAAATAAAAAATTTCGAAAAAAAGCGTAATATAAAGTAGGTCGAATTTTTTGGTATAATTAAGAATATAGTCTTTTTGGATTCCTGAAAATGTAGTTACTTATCAAATAAAATTGCTCAAGTAAAACAAGTAGAATACAGTCGCGTGTAACTCGACTGTGAGAATACCCGCTACCACTTTTAAACAAAAGAATATATTTTTGGCAGGTATTTTTCTCAAACTTACCGAGTCTATACTGGCAAAAATACTAAAAATATACGAAAAATGTATATTTTTGGTGTTGACGCATTTTCGAGTAACATGTAGTTAGAGCATGAATACCAATGAAGTTTTGTTAGAATGTAGGCGAAGCGATGAGCGCAATACTTTCGTTTGTTGCTCTCCTGAGTGAATTCGCCTCGCTGCCGCTCTAGTTTAGTTAGGCTTTAATGGTAACTTACATAGATTAATAAAGCACAGTTTTGAAATCAAGAACTTAATCAGCGCGTCATTCACTCTTTTTTCGTTTTCGTTTTCGTTGTACAACACAATTAGGCCTACTTTGTTTCGCGAATAAGCGGAATATTAATAATCATAAACTCTTGGGGTGATTTTCTGCGCCCCCGGTGGACTCTAATGTGTCTGTTGAACGGAGTGATTTAAACAGAAAACAAAACCCCACCTCAACAAGGATTGCAGAGTGCTGAACGTGACGTAAATAATTGAAATACAAATAAAGCGTGTTGGTTATGCCTATAATTGCAATTTTAGCACTGTAACTCACCGGAAGTATTTTGGCGCACTATGCCATATAAGCCATACTAAGGTTGTATGGGAGATATAGGTATAGTATTCCGATCAAGAACAATTTTTTTACTATATATACAAAATATTTTTTTAGATTTTTGGGGAAAATTCATAGCGATATCTCTACGGGAAATATTTATGGCCGCGGCTCCATACAAGCCCAACCACTGTGCAATGTCGAGATACATATACTAACAACACAATCATCTATGGCACGGTCATCAGCTTCGGTCACATTTCTTCAAGTGGTCGCACGGTCACTTGCACATATACCAATCTGGGGTAATGTTGGGGTTCTCCTTGCTTTCCTCTTAGGGACAACTCCAATGCAATTTGAGGTGGTGGCGGTGCAGTAGCGCTACAATTCGCTCCTCCTAATTGTGCCAGATTTGCAGTGCTGACTCCCGCTTGCGCTATCAGATCTTGAAAACCATTTTGAAAGACCATTTGGGCCTACGAAAAGTTAAATCTGTTTGGTACCTAAAACGACCAATTTCTGTACACGTTTTTCTTGACCATTTCGTCAAAAATTCGGCGCACATCGTTCACAACCACAGTATTCGCTGATTTGGCTCCGTGTGACTTCTGACTATTCCCAAAACTGAGAGACCACTTCGGGGAACGCGTTTCGAGTCGATTGAGGAGATAAAAGCTAATCGAAGAAGGCACTGTTGGCTATACTGAAAAGGAACTATTTGACATGTTTCGAGGATAGGAAAAAAATGTGTGCATAAGTGTATTTTATCGAGAGAGGATTACTTTGAAGGGGCATGATATTGATTTAGAAGAATAAATAAAGATTTTTCATTTTACAAACAAATTCACCTTACTTTTTGGCACCACAGTAGTATAATCGATTAATGATTCAATAAATCGAAAGCATTTTTTCGAGACAATTAAAGCTAAATTGAAACAAATTAATCGATTAATATGTATCATACGATTAATCGGCCATCACTATTCTCGAGCCGTCACTATTCTCGCCTGTCAATATTTCTCACAATCATTTTCGTAGCGCTGATATTGTCGTACGGACGGAAAAACTTTAACGTGAATGAAAAATGTGAAAATGGGGAAACGGCGCTCATGGTTGCCAGCGCGGGCAGTTATCTTGATGTGGTAAAATGTACTGCTAAGCCACGGCGCTAGCTTGAATGAGCAAAATGTGGTTGGACATACACCGCTGATGAAGGCCGCATTTGGCGGGCATGTGGAAGTAGCCAAGGTTAGTATCGAGTCATAGGCAGTATAGAGAATGTATAAACTACTCTCACACTTTAATCTGCTGATTAATCTAATGTTTAATGTCTCTCTCACTTCTCGAGCGTGGAGCAAGCATCAACACCCGCTCCAATGAGCACAACGAGTGTGCATTGTCAGTGGCTAGTTACAAGGGTCATCCCGATTTGGTGTATATCCTACTGGAAGCTGGCGCTGATGATTTGAACTTCGCTCTTTCAGCGGCTTCAAAAGGTGGCCAAGTGACAGTAGTGGAGTTATTATTAGAATACGGAGCGGAAATCAATAGTTCCACCTTTCCACTGCCATCGCCGCTAGAATGTGCAATTTCCAATAGTCACCTTGACGTTGCCACTTTGCTCATTGAGGCCGGCGGCAACATTAATGGGGCCATTTCAAATGGCAACACATATCTAATGATGGCAGCTGGCAAGGGGGACCAGAGAATGGTGGAATTGCTATTGGTGTACGTCTACACGCAAGTAGACGCCCAGATCGTTGGTAAAATTTATTATTATATAGTATGTACTTACATATCTATTATATAAAGAGCTAGAGACTGAAAAAATATTGTTAAATACACAATATTATCTCTCTCTCTCTCTCTCTCTCTATCTATCTCTCTCTCTCTCTCCCTTTCTCTCTCTATTTGCTATTGTAATTATGTTCAGGCAATTTTCAGTTTATGTTTATGATTTCCTTTTTTTTTTTTTCTTTTTTTTCCCCCTCTTTGAAATTGAATTTAAATTTCATATGTCACCATCAAATTTGTTAAGGGAAGCTGGAAGAAGAAGAGCTCTCGTAATTTGCCAACCTTTTATGCTTCCGTTGAGGGTGCTTCAAAGAGATTAAATACAGGCATAAAGCCAAAACTGCAGCCACAAAAAAACAAAACACACTTTTGCATATCAAAAGTCAGTTTTAGCAAATATTTCAATTATTAGTTTAGTGATTTTAATTATGGCACTTCTAACCTTAAATTTCAAAATATATATTTAAATAGCTTTTATGAACGCAGTTCCATTTAATTGCCGGCTATTAAATGAGCAATTTTTTAATCCCAACGAAATATGTTTTATTCAAAAAATGTAATAAACTTTGACAGCCAAACTAATCCAAATAATTCATTCGAAAACACTTCAAAAATATAGAAAGAAAAAACTGAAAAAGTATAGAACACTTTTTGATTTTAGTTTTTCTTCGATAAAATAATCTGTCACAGCAAAATTTGTCAAAAAGATGAAAGAGATTTCTAATTGGCAATCATTTTTTTTTCGATCTATATTTCATAAGGTCTTAAGCCCCATTGGAGAGGTGAAGCATATGAAGCGTTTATACGAAAGAACAAAGACAACAACAACAATAAGAAAAAGAAGAAGAAGAAGAAGAAGAAGAGTAAGAAGACTGACCGAAGAGTACGATGAAGGCAATGCATCAAAATTATATTAATAGATCTCTATGTGGAACCAGAAATGATTCCTCCGAAGCGAACATCGGAATGGTCGGAATTCTTTTCACAAAGAAACCAAAACAAAAACAACAATAAAGAGAAAGAGAGAGGGAGAGGGAGAGAAGAATAGAGGAGAAATAATCATTTCAAACTCTAGATTTATTTTATTTGGACAAGTCGAGCGAAACAACAACAAAATGCGGCGAATAATAGTTTTTTATTTTCCTCTCTTTTTCTCTTCTTTTCGTTTCTTGTCTTTTCATTCATTCTTTTTCTGTTTTTTATGCGTTTGTTTTGTTTATGTTTTGCACAGCAGCTAACGCCATAATTTTTCTAAAACGTGTTTGAAATACATCACACAAAACAAACCACAAGATAAACGAAAATGAAAAAAAAAAACATTTCAAATCATTTTCATAATATATCTGTGTAAATATTTTTATGGCAAAAAACTCTATAAAATACAATATCTTAACAAAAAACGATTATAATGAGGAACTTTTCGAATTAAAATATGTTTGCAATATTAATATAAAATAAAAGTATTTATTTCTAAAATTAGAAGAATTTGTAAAACAAGTATTCTTAAATTAAAAAAAAAAAAAAACAAAACAAATTACTAAATAGCATTTAAGCTAATTTCAAAACAAAGCAAGTTTGGCGTCATTTAAATTAATGAATTTAAAAAAAAAAATAAAAAATAAAAATTTGGCATATATAGAAAGTAACGTAAATTAATAAATGACATTATAATAGATTTTTATATCATAGAATTCAATTCATTATAAAAACTTTCAATGCTTATTCTGGCATTTTTCAGAAAATTGATAAATTTTAGTTTTTATTCTCATAAATTTCTATACATTGAAATTTGTTCCTTATTGAAATGAAACTCAAATTCAATTTGTATATTTAAAATCATTTTTCAATGAAATTTTTCTAATGTGTGTATTCATGATATCGCAGCTTTAAAATTAATCACAATTTATTCATTTTATTTGCATAGCTTTGTTAATCAGCTGCCCGATTTACAAAATTTGTATATTCTATTGCTCTAAAAGTATTTCTTTATTTTGTTAAAAAGTATTTATTTCTTTTGTAGAATAAATAAAAATTCTCTTCTTCTTCTTTTTTTTAATATATGTATATATGGGCAAATCCCACCCTTCGCACGATTTTAGCTAATGAAAATCAATTTTTTGGGGTTTTTTTTTAAGATTTATAGAGAATTGAGAGTACTTTCGGAGGGTATAAGATTCAATTTCACTGGAGTCACTGTTTTGAAAATAATTAATAAAATTGTGACGTGTCGCAAGCTACATAAAGTGAAAGTTAGTTTTTAAAATTTTCATTTCAAACGCAATTTTTTGCGAATTCTGCAAAATAAACCCTATGAAAGTTAATATCCTAAAGAAAGTTAAGAATATTAGAAGACAAAAACCGATCGTTTGGTCTTAATAATGTTTATAGATTTTTAACAAAGCCTTTTTCCAAAAATCTTTAAATTTGAACTAAACATTATTTATTATATTCCTAAATGTGCTTCACAATTATTTCAACGTGATTTACTTTTGATTTGTATGTGAGCCCAAGCAGATGCAAAAAATTGTGAAGAATATACAATAGGGATTTGAAGGTGTGCGCAGAGCACGAATGTAAGTAAAATTATGAAAATTATAAATAAAATTGGGTTTGATACAAATTTGTGCATTAATAATGATCGAAATTTCTTTTTTGCTTTAAATTCTTATAATTTGATATCTACTTTAATGTTCCATATAAAGTTTAAAAATTGGTCGCTGGTGGACTGTTTCTGGGATTTGCCCATATGTAGGACGACCAAATGACTAATGAAGTTTATTTACATCTGGTACCCGGTATATTATACCACGAAATCATATGTAAATTTACATCAAAGTTTTTATTCCATTCAACATGGAGCGAAGTTCAACGAGATTGGCCTGGAGGTTGAGCGCAACCGCGGAGTGACGTCACGTCGTTTCGTACTAAGAACGGCTCTCGGCTGCCTGCGTCCAAATACATGATCGCATACACTGTATACCAGTGCACGCCTCGCAGGCAACTGGTCGTCAACGGACATCTCCGTGTAGTCCTGCGGGTTTCTCAACATTGCATACAAGTTCACGCACGACTGCTAACACGCATTGGATAAGTTCCTGGACGGAACAGGAGCATCGCTCTCGACTGTATCTCTGGGGCCTCGCGTCACCTCAATGTTATGGTCACTGAGGTCCCACTCGCCCACTGTCCAGTCATATGTGGCCCACATAGATGTTGCTTAGTTGGCAATCGTGACGTCGATATCACTCCGTCCGCGGTGATTATCGAACGTATACAAAGTGCTGACTTCATGCAGCACACCCGCTCGGGATTCTTGGAATCACTCAGTTAGCAGCTCACCCCGTTGGTGGTTCAAGTCGCCACGAGCACGCTCGAGCTATTTGCTGAACCACATGGGGGACATTGCGTTCGCATCTAAGCCAAAGATAACCGGATTGCTACCACCAAGTAGTAGCACGGAATCTAAGTAAGCAAGGTACGGTGCCAACTCAGTGTTGTATTGGCAGTTCACGGAGTTCAGGAAGATTGAGCCAAATCTTTCAGTGACACTCACGCATACGCCAAAGTCCGTGATGAGCGATTCAATCGCCATGCAGATGGCATCCGGGTCGTCAAACGCCGACAGAAACCACTTGAGAATTGCAGCAGGCAAATAAGTAAAATGTACTGTTTACGTTTTTAATTTATGTAAACAAACCTGGAAGTATGCCAAATTTGTAATTGGAGAACAGAATATTGCATACTTTTAAGCTGATCATGCAAAGAACATAAAAAAAAGTAAAGAAAACTACAGTCGAGTATGCTCGACTGTGAGATACCCGCGACTCATTTTGAACAAAAGCAAAAAATATACCAACATAAGATACTGTAAAAATATTTAAAATATGCAAAATTGTATATTTTGCACATCGATATAGTACCTTAATCAAAATATTGCACAGACGGCACAGTATACCACATTCTCAGCCATAGTAACTAATGCGTTTTTGCCCATACAAAAGTATTTCTTTAATAACTTCGGCAATTTTTATCTGATCGCAATTTTCAGGAATCATTATACCCGCTACCCATAGGGTAGAAGGATATTATAACTTTGTGCCGGTAGGAAACGTAACAGGTAGAAGGAAGCATCTCCGACCCTATAAAGTTTTATATATTCTTGATCAGCGTCAACAGAGAGACGATCTAGCCATTCCCATCTGTCCGTCTGTCCACATGAAACACTGGATCTCAGAGACTATAAGAGATAGAGCTATAAATTCCAAATATATTCTATATTCTATAATTTTTTCGACAGCATTTGTTATGTTTGCACACAGATCAAGTTTGCTTCAAATTTTTTGCCACGCCCACTTCCGCCCCCGAAAATAAAAAAATCGAATAACAAGCGTAATAATAAAGCTAGAGTCGAATTTTGGGGTATACATTAAGAACTATAGTCTTTTTGATTCCTGAAAATGTAGTTACTATCAAATAAAAATTGTCAAAGTTATTAAAGAAACAAGTAAGAAAGCTACAGTCGCGTGTACTCGACTGTGAGATACCCGCTACCCATTTTAAACAAAAGAAATATATTTTGCAGTATATTTTTCTCAAAATATACCGAGTATACTGCAAAAATACTAAAAATATACCAAATGGTATATTTGGTGTTGACGCATTTGAGTAACATTAGTTAAGAGCATGAAATACCAAATGAAGTTGTTAGAATTAGGGCGAAGCGAGAGCGCAATAAAGCTTTCGTTTGTTGCTCTCTGAGTGAATTCGCCTCGCTTCGCCGCTCTAGTTAAGTTAGGCTTAATGTAACTTAGCATAGAATTATAAAGACAGTTGAAATCAAGAACTTATCAGCGCGTCATCACTCTTTTCGTTTCGTTTTCGTTGTACCAACAACAATTAGGCCTACTCTTTGTGTTCGCGAATAAAGCGGAATATTAATAATCATAAAAACTCTTGTGATTTTTCATGGCGCCCCCGGGTGGACTCTAATTGTTGTTGAACGCGAGTGATTTAAAACAGAAAACAAAACAAATTCGCGCCGGTCGCTAAATAAAATAAAATATAAACAAACAATTGACTTTGTGCCAGTGCTGTGCACTTGTGTTTGTGTCATCGGTAGACTTTTCTGCTTCACCGCTGTAAGCGTGTGTGTTGTTATGTTGTTGTGGTTGCAGCTGTGGAGCAAAAATTTAAAGCCCTTACCAAAAGCTTTCTACTCAAATGTTGATCTGAGCTTTTATGCCAGATGATCCATTGTTTACATTGTAAACAATTATAAATGTAATTTTAAAATTGCAGATTCATGACAGAAAACAAAAGTGTTTACGAACAAGATATATGTGGGTCGACCAAATGACTAATGAAGTTTATTTACATCTGATACCTGGTATATTATATCGCGAAATCATATGTAAATTTACATCACAATTTATCTTCCATTCAACATATATGTATATATGAACGCAAACAAGACTTTACATGAACAAAATAGAATACAAAGAAGCACTAATTAAGTGGCAGAAGGCCCAAAATGAACAATGTCGAGATACATATACTAAACAACACAATCATCTATGGCACGGTCATCAGCTTCGGTGACATTTCTTCAGGTGGTCGCACGGTCACTTGCACATATATACCACATCTGGGGTAATGTTGGCGTTCTCCTT
Organism: Drosophila albomicans; assembly: GCF_009650485.2. Lineage (NCBI taxonomy): Eukaryota > Metazoa > Arthropoda > Insecta > Diptera > Drosophilidae > Drosophila > Drosophila albomicans. Next base: position 17,420 of record NW_026263538.1, on the reverse strand, counting down.
GGTTTCCCTCTTAGGGACAACTCCCAATGCAATTTGAGGTGGCGGCGGTGCAGTAGCTCTACAAATCGCTCCTCCTAATTTGTGCCACATTGCAGTGCTGACTCCCGCTTGCAGCTATCAGATCTGTGAAAACCATTTTGAAAGACCATTTGGGCCTACGAAAAGGTTAATCTCGTTTGGTACCTAAAACGACCAATTTCTGTACACGTTTTTCTTGACCATTTCGTCAAAAATTTGGCGCACATCGTTCCACAACCACAGTATTCGCCTGACTTGGCTCCGTGTGACATCTGACTATTCCCAAAACTGAAGAGACCACTTCGGGGAACGCGTTTCGAGTCGATTGAGGAGATAAAAGCTAAATCAAAGAAGGCACTGTTGGCTATACCGAAAAGGAACTATTTGACATGTTTCGAGGATAGGAAAAAATGTGTGCATAAGTGTATTTTATCGAGAGAGGATTACTTTGAAGGGCATGATATTGATTTAGAAGAATAAATAAAGATTTTTCATTTTACAAACAAATTCACCTTACTTTTTTCCACAGTAGTAGTATAATCGATTAATGATTCAATAAATCGAAAGCCATTTTTCGAGACAATTAAATCGCTAATTGAAACAAAAAATTAATCGATTAATATGTATCATACGATTAATCGAGCCATCACTATTCTCGAGCCGTCACTATTCTCGCCTGTCAAATATTTCTCACAATTGTGTTTCATTTTTGCTGCGCTGACAAAAATTTTCTTAAAAATGTTTTCATTCCAAAATCAAATAAATCGACCAGCGCTAATTGAAGCGGCTGCTTTCGGTCATTTGGATATTGTCGTACTGATGCTACGGAAAAACTTTAACGTGAATGAAAAATGTGAAAATGGGGAAACGGCGCTCATGGTTGCCAGCGCGGGAGTTATGAGTCTTGAGTCCAAGTTAAAATAAAATTATGAGATTGAGTTCCAAGATATGACAACCGTCTTGTTTGAATTGCGTGTTGAGAATAATTCTTTATTATAAAAAATGCTTAGGTTCTATGGTACATGGAATATGGAATGGAATCGAAATCTGCATTGTCGGCGGATTTCGAAAGGCAGCTGGCTTGATCGCTGCCGTTGGGCTATTTCGCTTAGTCGGCAAAATAGTCCAGACGTGGATCAGCATATCCAGCGGATGTCAACAATGTTGCAACAATGTTAACATACCGAGTGACCCATATGGGTCGCTCGTGGCGGTTTGTTGGGCGGAGGCGAGACAGAGGTAGGGGAAGAAGCAGTGGTGGTAACTCCCTCCCCCCTGGAATATAGTGACGGCCAGAACGAAGGAACGGTCGGAACGACGTGTTGTTGTGTCTCGCCTGGAGTGAAAATTATGGTTCTTCCTTTCAGCAGACATATGATGATTAGCAGGCCACTAGTTATTCCTAGCCATGAGTACAGAGAGATTATGTGGCTTGTTGTTGCCTCCTTGACTTCTAGAATCTCTTGAGTGTTGTTCAGATTTTGCAGCTCCAAGTGACGTAGATTAAGTTTTCTTGTGTTATTCTTAACCAGTATTAGGCTTGGGTTGGGTAAGGAGATCTTCACATCCTCAAGGAAATTAACTTCGGAATCGTCATAGGTGATATTATTTATCTCTACGGTGCAATTTTTGTAGCTAATAACCGCTGTGCCGTTGATAGTGGTATAAGGGCCGCACGAAGAGTTGATGTTGACGTTCATGGCGTTCATGATGATAATGTGTCAAATTTCCGGCTCAATTTATTTTCGTCGTTTCCGGATTCTTGCATGTCGCAGGTAGCAGGCCATCCCTCCAAAATTTTCCTGATGCAATCTCCGTTGCTCGTCCGCCCAAACTCCGCATTATTACAAACGTACAAATTATGAATTTTAGGACATTTAGATTCTAAGTACATAAATTGAAATTTTGGATTGAACAATAAAAACTTAGGAAGTATTACAAATTGTGTATTATTTAAGGGTAATGGGACCATGTGTGCTAGGGTATAGACTTCTTTTTCGAATATCGGTACTTTAATTTTAAAAATGATTTTATTGTTTTCATTAGTTGTTTCCAAGTTGATGAGCCTGTAAATGTGCTCCTCATTTTCTATGTTAATGTTTTGTTCCGAAAGAATGTCTTTAATAACTTGGACTTCTAATGGACTCAAAATAAATTTCGGAATGATCTGTAATTTAGCTAAGAGAAGGCTTTCGGCAATATTATTCAAGTGATTACTTAAAACGTCTATACTATAGCCCATGCGATTAAAGTATTGTAACATGTGTATTTCTCTGTGTTCTTGTGTTAACGTAGTATATACGTTGTCTTTAAAATTGTTTACAAATGTGTTGATAGTGTTTGGTTCATTGTTTATATGTTCAGTAATATTCTTAAATCTATCGATTATATTGATATTAATAATAAGTTGATTTTTAATGGTATTACTCAAATTATATTCTATTCCTTCAATTTCTTGGAGTTTGTTGTTGATTTTACTTTCATCCGCGGTATCCATATTGCCCGTAATGATCTTAACTAAACTACCGAGGCCATTTATGGCTCCTCTTTTCTTTCTGATATTCGGATGGATAGAATGAATCCTATCATATAATTGTTTAATTTTATTTGTAAGGATGCAATTAATTCTTTGGAAAAAGTCATATCCATTGTAATCTTAATATTTTCCTCAATTTTTTTAATATTTTTGATGAAATCGTTTAAATCTATCGTGTGCGCTATAGTTCGGAAAGAGCGTATTACCTTTGCATCTCCTAGATCGATTTTTATGAAAGGGGATTGGGGTGCAGGATGTCGAATCTGGAATTCTTGGGCCGAAAACAGGCTCATCCTGAAAAGTTAGTTTGAGGAAATAGGGGAATTAAATTAGTCACTTTTCTTTTTAGTTCTTCTTTTAATCTTGTCTTTGTGTAATTTTTGTCCTTTAGTGGTGGTAATTGTTACCCCATTGTCTTCCGACACTTTATGTTGAGAGAACCTAGGTGTTAGTTTGTTCCTTCTGTTTTATTTCCTAAATATTATGTCATCTTGTTCTACAGGAATAGGGTCTTCCCTGTCCAAGTTGAGTTTGTCTGTCTTAATTTTGACCCTTTCTTGGGCCTTTAGTGCTATTTCTGGGTATAGTTTGGCCCTAAATTCGTTTAATTCTTTTAAAAAGTCATGTTCGTTGTTGAATTCTATTTCCCTTAGGAATGTGTGTGTTCTTCCAGTAAAGAGCTCGTGAGGTGTCAGTTTCGTAGCTGAGTGTATGCTGTTGTTATAAGTTATAAAGGTTTCATTCAAAATATCATCATGATTGATTTCTAGTTTTTCCCTCTTTTTACCCTCATATATAATACGGTAAATTTCTGTCAATGTGGAATGGAGTCTTTCGACTGGAGCGTTACTTGAAGACTGTTGGAAAGAAGTAATGTGTGTATCTATGTTGTATTGAGAACAGAAGTCTTTAAAAATCTTCCCAGAAAATTCGGCTCCTTGGTCATGTACTATTTTTTGGGGTATACCGAATGTATTCAAAAAGTTTGTAAGAGCCTTTACAATATTTATACAATCCCTAGCTGGCACTGTATATCCACTAGCGAATCTAGAGAATTTGTCGATTATGGTTAAAATTGTCTTTACGTTTATGGTATATAAGTCGATATGGACAATAGATAATGGTAGTTCCGGTGTTTCGGTTACTTGGAATTTGTTTTTCTGGGGCTGTCTGTCGTATTTTAGGGACTGGCAAATGTCACAGTCATTTATAATTTTGGCAATTTTCTGTTTCATATATGGGAAGTACGCTTGTCGTTTAAATTGATTATGTGTTCATCATCTATACCTCTGTGATTTGTGCGGGAGTGATATTCCTTGATAGAAGTGTCTTGCTCCTCTGTCGTAGTTAAATCTTTTAGTAGTACGTTACACCTAACTATTCTGTATAACCCTGAATTCGCAAAATATTTTGTATATGTTTGATTGAAAATGTGGAATATGCCATTATTCGTCATGATAGCGTAAGTCTTATGCGGGGTGATCTGATCTTTGAAAATTTTGACCGAATCTCTTCTGTAAATTCTTTTTCGGTGAAGGTTTTTCTGATTTTGTTCTTGAATATTGACTGTGTGAGTTTGTTAGGTTTGGGTCCTGTTTTGAGTATAATTTGTAAATTGAATTCGTTCAGGGGGGAATTGGAGCTTCTAATGTCCTGGTTGTTTTTGGGTGTCAAGTCGTGGACGTTAGTTTCGACGCGACTTAGCGCGTCAGCCACTACGTTTTCAGCTCCCTTTTTGTATTCCACTTCATAGTCGTACTCCAAAAGTTGGAGTTTCCAACGAACTAACTTGGAATTGGGTTCTTTAAAGTTCATTAACCATGTCAAGGGTCGGTGGTCCGTCTTGATTTTGAATTTATTGCCGAACAAGTATGGTCTGAAGTATTTTGTCGCCCAGATGATGGCTAACATTTCCTTTTCCACTGTAGAGTAATTTCTCTCTGTGTCGGACAGTGTTCTACTAGCAAATGATACGGGTCGTTCAATGCCTGTTTGGCCCTGCGATAGTACTGCCCCGATTGCCACGTTGCTGGCATCCGTTGTTAGTACAAATGGTTTTGTAAAGTCAGGGTATTGTAAGATTGGGTCATTGCGAAGTAAGATTTTGCATTTTTCAAAGGCTCTGATGTATTCTTCATCAATCTTGACCATTGTCTTTCCTTTTAGTTGCTGTGTCAAAGGTTTGGTGATTGAAGCAAAGTCCCTAATGAATTTCCTATAATAACCTAAGAGGCCTAAGAATGATTTAATTTCCTTCTTGGTTTTCAGAATTGGAAACGCTTTAATCGCGTGAATTTTCTTTGGGTTAGGTTTTATCCCCTCATTCGTGACTACGTGTCCCAAATATTCGATTTCCTTACGGAAAAAATCGGATTTGTCCGGTTGAAGTTTAAGATTGCCTCAGCTAGTTTCGAGAGTACTCTGTGTAAGTCATTTATGTGTTCTTGCAATGATGAAGAGAAGACAATTATATCGTCTAAATATACTAAAAAACATTTTCCCTTGAGGTCGGCTAGAATATTATCCATAATACGTTGAAAGGTAGCTGGGGCGTTAGTAAGCCCAAATGGCATTCTTATGAACTCTTAGTGACCACCTTCTGCCGTGAAGGCTGTTTTGGGTGAGTCTTTTGGCTCCATTTCGATTTGGTGGTAACCACTTGCTAAATCAAGGGCCGTGAAATATTTTGCTCGACCGATCTTGTCTAGCGTTTCGTTAATATTCGGCATTGGATATTTATCCTTTATGGTCTTCTCGTTAAGCTTTCTATAGTCTATGACCAATCTCCACTTCTTTTTTGTAGGGTCATTCGATTTTTTGGGCACCAGAAATATAGGAGCGCTCCAGGGGCTATGGCTATGCTTAATTATGTCTTGGTCGAGTAATTTGTTTAGTTGCGTTTGGATTTCCTGACTTTCAACTCTACTGTATCTAAACGGTCTATTATAGATAGGAATGTCGTCAGTGGTTTTGATTTGGTGTTTAATGTGGTTTGTAAAAGAAAGTTTTTGGTTTTCAGTATGGAAAAGATTAGCAAACTCTTTGCAAAGCTTCCTTAAAGCAGAGTCTTCTTCGGCATTTAAATGATCGCATTTAATGCACATTGATTCGTCTTTTACATTTGGTGGTTGGATCGTCTTTGATTTGGTTTTAGGATCAAATTCTAAAAATTGATCTCTATGATATTGATCGACTTTTAAATGTGAATCTAGTACAAAGTTCTGTCTGTGGTCGGCATAGTTTACCACCTCCATCAAACTATTATTATCATTGGCTTCATAAAGGCCACCGGAAATTATCAAGTTGTTATTAATTTGAAGATCCTCACAGAAGAAGGTGCCGTTAGTCAAATTTACAGGTAAAGATAACACGACCTTAGAAAATTCTTCGATTATGTGAACTTTGGTAGCGGGGTTTCTTTCTTGAAAAATCTGTAATTTGCATAGTGTAGTTTGGAGACTTGATTCAGGCAGGTTGAGAACGGCGTTAATTGGTGAGAGTAAGTCCATGCCTATCAAGCCATGGAAGAAATCATGGAAGTGAAATAAAATCATGGAGAAGCGTTGGTGGTGTTTGAATTCTTTGAATAGCGGAACATCGACCTTTGTGTAGAGTTTGTGTGTATTAATAACTGTCTTTATTATGACGGGATTGGTCAATTCTATGTGTTCTGTTATAGGGATTAAATCAGGGTTAATAAAAGAGACGGAGGACCCTGTGTCTACCAGAAAACGTAAAGGTTTGTTATTCAAATTGATAACTACGTAGGGAAGTATAGGGCCATATTTATCTTTGTTTAAGTACCCTGATTGTGGATCGAGGCCGGTCCTTGAAAATTTTCTCCCTCGTTAATGTTGTGCAGTTCGTATTGTTGTTGTTCAGTAAAATGTGAGTTTGCGTTTCCTGATGATGTTGTGGGAGTAGGAGGGCCTTGAATTGCCCTGGTATTAGAATGATTCTTCTGATTAAAAGGGTTGCTATTGTTGTATCCCTGTTGGCCATTTCTGTTCTGATTATTACCCTGTTGGTTATATTTGTAACGATTATTTCCCTGTTGATTGTGTTTGTACTGACTATTTCCCTGTTGATTATATCCGTATTGATTGTTTCCTTGTTGATTGTCTTGGTTATTTCCCTGTTGATTATTTTTCCATTTTCTAATTTGGTTATTGTTTGAGTTAGTGTCTGAAGTCGGATTAGCGCTATTCCAATTCCGCTTTCCGGAATTGTCTTGTCTCTGTCTAATGTAAATGTCCCTCTCCTTAATTGCCAATCTGTAGGCTTCTCTGAGGTTATCAGGTCTCATAGACCTAATAGTGCCTCCAAGTGGACCTCTAAGGCCCGTCAAAAACACGTGCAGACTTGCACTGGAAAACATTTGCTTTTTAGTCCTTACCAATAATGGTTCAGACTCCTCGTTTTCCGCTAACCTATGGAGTGCTGCATTGCATCTTGAAATCTGGTCATAAAGGTTTTGAATAGAGAGGTTCTTTTGAGCCAAACCGTGCAGTTCGCGCATTAAGGTTGGCTCATCCCTTTTGTCCGTACAGTGAATAAGTAATGTTTCTTCAATGTCTCTTAAGGACTGCAGTAGCAACCCCAACACACGACATCGAGTAGCTCAAACCATTTGCCCTAAATGGCTGTGCACTTGTTGTGATTTGAGCCAACACCAACCTCGCAACATGTTGTATCGCACCAACTGTCGACACATGTTCGCCCTGAACCTGCGTCAGACCGTATCGGGTCCAACAAGAAGTTTGATTTGCTACTAAATGATCAAACCAAATTGTTGGCACAACGTTCGTGCGGCGGCTAATGCGTCGGCTCACTCACAATTTTCTCGATTGATGTTGAAACTAAATTACACTTTACACATACCTAAACAACTTTTGTTTCACTTATTTTGTTAATAGTTCACTGTTTGGCATTACAATTTGATATTTCCGAACTCACTGTCCAACATTTTTTTTTTTTTTAATTCATTATTATGTTATGTATACATTCTTCTTTTGCACAAAGTTTCTTTTCTTTCTTTTTTTTTTTTTTTTTACACACATTTTGTTAACAACTATCTTACATTAGGAATATTATTGTAATCTTCATCCTCCGGGAGAAGTCCGTAAAGCGGCTGCGCCAGTTATGAGTCTTGAGTCCAAGTTATAATAAAATTATGAGATTAAGTTCCAAGATATGACAACCGTCTTGTTTGAATTGCTTGTTGAGAATAATTCTTTATTATAAAAAATGCTTAGGTTCTATGGTACATGGAATATGGAATGGAATCGAAATCTGCATTGTCGGCGGATTTCGAAAGGCAGCTGGCTTGATCGCTGCCGTTGGGCTATTTCGCTTAGTCGGCAAAATAGTCCAGACGTGGATCAGCATATCCAGCGGATGTCAACAATGTTGCAACAATGTTAACATACCGAGTGACCCATATGGGTCGCTCGTGGCGGTTTGTTGGGCGGAGGCGAGACAGAGGTAGGGGAAGAAGCAGTGGTGGTAACTCGGGCGGTTATCTTGATGTGGTAAATGTACTGCTAAGCCACGGCGCTAGCTTGAATGAGCACAATGTGGTTGGACGTACACCGCTGATGAAGGCCGCATGTGGCGGGCATGTGGAAGTAGCCAAGGTTAGTATCGAGTCATAGGCAGTATACAGAATGTATAAACTACTCTCACATTTTAATCTGCTGATTAATCTAATGTTTAATGTCTCTCTCATAGGTGCTTCTCGAGCGTGGAGCAAGCATCAACACCCGCTCCAATGAGCACAACGAGAGTGCATTGTCAGTGGCTAGTTACAAGGGTCATCCCGAATTGGTGTATATCCTACTGGAAGCTGGCGCTGATGATTTGAACTTCGCTCTTTCAGCGGCTTCAAAAGGTGGCCAAGTGGCAGTAGTGGAGTTATTATTAGAATACGGAGCGGAAATCAATAGTTCCACCTTTCCACTGCCATCGCCGCTGGAATGTGCAATTTCCAATAGTCACCTTGACGTTACCACTTTGCCCATTGAGGCCGGCGGCAACATTAATGGGGCCATTTCAAATGGCAACACATATCTATGATGATGGCAGCTGGCAAGGGGGACCAGAGAATGGTGGAATTGATATTGGGTTACGGTGCGGCTGTGGATGCAGAGATGGAAAATGGAGAAACGGCGCTCATGATTTCGTGTAAGAAAGGACACACCGTTGCGGCTAGTGTGCTCCTATCTTATGGCGCTAATGTGGAGCATATGACGGCGGACAAACGTACGCCTCTTATGGAGGCTAGTCGTGCCGGCCACTTCACGACCGCGAACTTACTTATCGAGAAGGGCGCACGCAAGTAGACGACCAGATCGTTGGTAAAATTTATTATTATATAGTATGTACTTACATATCTATTATATAAAGAGCTAGAGACTGAAAAAATATTGTTAAATACACAATATATCTCTCTCTCTCTCTCTCTCTATCTATCTATCTCTCTCTCTCTCTTTCTCTCTCTATTTGCTATTGTAATTATGTTCAGGCAATTTTCAGTTCATGTTTATGATTTCCTCTTTTTTTTTTTTTTCCCCCTCTTTGAAATTGAATTTAAAAATCATATGTCACCATCAAATTTGTTAAGGGAAGCTGGAAGAAGAAGAGCTCTCGTAATTTACCCGTTGAGGGTGCTTCAAAGAGATTAAATACAGGCATAAAGCCAAAACTGCAGCCACAAAAAAAAAACAAAACACACTTTTGCATATCAAAAGTGAGTTTTAGCAAATATTTCAATTATTAGTTTAGTGATTTTAATTACGGCACTTTTAACCTTAAATTTCAAAATATATATTTAAATAGCTTTTATGAACGCAGTTCCATTTAATTGCCGGCTATTAAATGAGCAATTTTTTAATCCCAACGAAATATGTTTTATTTAAAAAATGTAATAAACTTTGACAGCCAAATCTTTCAGTGACACTCACGCATACGCCAACGTCCGTGATGAGCGACTCAATCGCCATGCAGATGGCATCCGGGTCGTCAAACGCCGACAGAAACCACTTGAGAATTGCAGCAGGCAAATAAGTAAAATGTACTGTTTACGTTCTTAATTTATGTAAACATGAGAACAGAATATTGCATACTTTTAAGCTGATCATGCAAAGAACATAAAAAAAATAAAGAAAACTACAGTCGAGTATGCTCGACTGTGAGATACCCGCTACTCATTTTGAACAAAAGCAAAAAATATACCAACATAATATACTGTAAAAATATTTAAAATATGCCAAATTGTATATTTTGCACATCGATATAGTACCTTAATCTAAATATTTCACAGACGGCACAGTATACCACATTCTCAGCCATAGTAACTAATGCGTTTTTGCCCATACAAAAGTATTTCTTTAATAACTTCGGCAATTTTTAGCTGATCGCAATTTTCAGGAATCATTATACCCGCTACCCATAGGGTAGAAGGATATTATAACTTTGTGCCGGTAGGAAACGTAACAGGTAGAAGGAGGCATCTCCGACCCTATAAAGTTTGTATATTCTTGATCAGCGTCAACAGCCGAGACGATCTAGCCATGCCCGTCTGTCCGTCTGTCCACATGAAACACTGGATCTCAGAGACTATAAGAGATAGAGCTATAATTTTCTATATATTCTATATTCTATAATTTTTTCGACAGCATTTGTTATGTTTGCACACAGATCATGTTTGCTTCAAATTTTTGCCACGCCCACTTCCGCCCCCGAAAATAAAAAAATCGAATAACAAGCGTAATAATAAAGCTAGAGTCGAATTTTGGGGTATACATTAAGAACTATAGTCTTTTTGATTCCTGAAAATTTAGTTTCTATCAAATAAAAATTGTCAAAGTTATTAAAGAAACAAGTAAGAAAGCTACAATCGCGTTTACTCGACTGTGAGATACCCGCTACCCATTTTAAACAAAAGAAATATATTTTGCGGTATTTTTCTCAAAATATATACCGGGTGTACTGCAAAAATACTAAAAATATACCAGATGGTATATTTGGTGTTGGCGCATTTGAGTAACATTAGTTAAGAGCATGAAATACAAATGAAGTTGTTAGAATTAGGGCGAAGCGAGAGCGCAATAAAGCTTTCGTTTGTTGCTCTCTGAGTGAATTCGCCTCGCTTCGCCGCTCTAATTAAGTTATGCTTAATGTAACTTAGCATAGAATTATAAAGACAGTTGAAATCAAGAACTTATCAGCGCGTCATCACTCTTTTCGTTTCGTTTTCGTTGTACCAACAACAATTAGGCCTACTCTTTGTGTTCGCGAATAAAGCGGAATATTAATAATCATAAAAACTCTTGTGATTTTTCATGGCGCCCCCGGGTGGACTCTAATTGTTGTTGAACGCGAGTGATCTAAAAGTTAAATCTCGTTTGGTACCTAAAACGACCAATTTCTGTACACGTTTTTCTTGACCATTTCGTCAAAAATTCGGCGCACATCGTTCCACAACCGCAGTATTCGCCTGATTTGGCTCCGTGTGACTTCCGGCGATCAAGACAAAATTTTGTTTGTTTTTTTTTTTTTTTAAGTTAAATCAAATCAATTAAGTAGTTAAGTAGTTAAGTAGTTCAGAGTAAATTATTATTATTAAAACTAAGTCAATTCAGTTCAAATGTAAATGTAGCTAAGACAAAACTTTTGTTTGTTTCTTTGTCCTGAGTAGCCCAAATTAAGTTAAATCAAATCAACCAAATTACTAATTCAAATCAAATTTAAATGCAAACATAATACGAATTATAACAAAACTCTTTTTTTTGTTTGTTTTGAGTAATCTAAATTAAGTTAAGTCAAATCAATTAAATTATTAATTCAAATCAAATTTAAATGCAAATATAATACGTAACTAATATAAAACTCTTTTTTTTTTTTTTTTTTTTTTTGTTTTTTGTTTTGAGTAATATAAATTAAGTTTAGTCAAATCAATTAAATTATTAATTTAAATCAAATTCAAATGTAAATACGAAACTAATACAAAACTCTTTTCCTTGTTTGTTTTTTTTTTTTTTTTTGTTTGGAATAACCTAAACCAAGTTAAAAATCAAATCACTCAAATCATCAGTTCAAATCAAATTTAAATGCAAACATATTACGAGATCAATACAAAACTATTTTTTTTTTTTTTTGTTTGTTTCTTTGTTTTGAGTAACCCAAATCAAGTTAAATCAAATCAATTAAATTACTAATTCAAATTAAATTTAAATGCAAACATAACACGAACTAATACAAAACTATTTTTTTTTTTTTGGTTATTTTTTTTTTTGTTTTGAGTAATCTAAATTAAGTTAAGTCAAATCAATTAAATTATTAATTCAAATCAAATTTAAATACAAATATAATACGAAACTAATACAAAACTCTTTTCTTTGTTTGTTTTTGTTTTGAGTAACCTAAACCAAGTTAAATCAAATCAATTAAATTATTATTTCAAATCAAATTTAAATGCAAATATAATACGAAATTAATACTAAACTCTTTTTTTTTTTGTTTGTTTCTTTGTTTTGAGTAACCCAAATCAAAATAAATCAATCAATTAAATTACTAATTCAAATCAAACTTAAATGCAAACATAATACGAACTAATACAAAATTCTTTTTTTTTTTTTTTTTTTTTTTTTTTTTTTTTGTTTTAAGTAATCTAAATTAAGTTAAGTCAAATCAATTAAATTATTAATTCAAATCAATTTCAAATATAAATACGAACTAATACAGAACTCTTTGTTTCATTGTTTAAAGCAACCCAAATCAAGTTAAATCAAATCAATTAAATTATTATTTCAAATCAAATATAATACGAAACTAGTACAAAACTCTTTTTTGTTTGTTTCTTTGTTTTGAGTAACTCAAATTAAGATTAAATCAATTATGTTTGGTGACCAAGGTTTGAATTTCTGTCAGAGCATCCTTTTGTTTATTGGCCATCTGCCTTCGGGATGCTAATTTGTAAAAATGGCAACCGCGGTAGGTTGCCACGTGATTTCCTCCGCAATTCACACACAGGCCGTCTACATCTCGGGGCTTTGAGCATGCGTGTGAGGGGTGCTTACCAGCACATTTAAAGCATGTAAACTCCTTAGCCTGGCAATCCCTCATTACATGTTCAAAGCTTTGGCACTTGTGGCATTGGTAGGCTCTTCTTCTGGTGTTTGGGAGCTCAACTGTGACTTTGTACGGTCCAAGTGTTTTTATATTTAGTACGTTTTTGTTGTTTTTTTTTTTTTTTGGTTTACTAGGTCTGCTTTAAAGGCGTTTGTTGGTTGACCTGAGAAACCTCCCTTTATATTTGTAATGTAGCAGGGTGTATGTCCGTTCTTTTTTAGCTGTTCCGAGATCCAGTTGATGTCGGTTGCAGCGTGGAGTCCTTTTATGATTATTCTATACCTTTGTAGGTCGCTGCTGTTTGGTATTTTGTATTTAAGTTTTTCATCGAAGCAAAGCTTCTGGAGTCCAACATGAGTGACAGAGTCTGAGTCTTGGATTTCAAGACCAAGTCCCGTATTTGCTCTGACCTGGAACCCACTTCCAAACAGCTGTGCAGCCTTGTTTAAAAGAGCATCCGCGTCGGCGATATAGGGATGATTATTTTTAGCGGTTTGTTTTCATCGTTGTTGTTGCTGTTTGTTTCTGGTTGGAGTCCCAGAACGGCGGGAGCTTGTCCACTTAGACCTCAGTTCAGCACCGCAGTCATCCTCCCCCTCGCTGATGCTCTCGATGTCTACAACATGTCCTTCGGGATCATTATTATTTTTTATTGACTCCTGCTGCCCCTTGGGGATTCTTGGAATTTTTGGGAGTTTTGGGTGTAGGATGGGAAAGACAGATCTCTTTCCGAGAAAAGAAGCCCTCTCAGCGCCACGCCTCTTGGTCATCCCGACCTTGACCTCCTCCGTGTCCCCGCAACCACCGACACCTTCATTGCTCACGCCGCTTTGGGGCTCCAGAACGACGGGGACTTTGTTTTCCGTACCGCAGTCATCCTCTCCCTCGCCGACGCTCTCAATATCCACAATATTTTCTTTGGGACTATTCTCTTTGCTCCGTTTTTTGGTCATACCAGCTTTGACTTCCTCCATGTCACTATTAGTCTCTTCAGAATTTGGGTTATTGTTTTTGGGGGTAACTAGGATGTTACTGATAATGGTTGGTTTATTGTCGGTTTGATTTGGCATCTTTTTTTTATTGTTTTGGCTCCCTCCGTGTCACTGTTAGCCTTGTCTGTATCAATTTTAATTTCTTTTAGTTCCAGTTTATTGGCCAGGAACTTCTTGGTTTGTTCTTTAATTTCTTGGAGGACTTTAGAATTTGGGTTATTGTTTTTGGGGATAACTAGTATGTTACTGATAGTGGTTGGTTTATTGTCGGTTTGATTTGGCATCTTTATTTATTTTTTTTTTAATTATTCTGTTCAGAAAATAGGGTAGAGAAAATAAAGCAAAAAAAAAAACGGTTTTTTTTTATAAAATTGTTATATAACAGGTAAGTTGGTTTGAGAAAGATTATACAGAGTGTGTGAGTTAGATCTGGGCAGTTTGGTCCTTGTGCATATATGCATATATGTCTATATGCATGTATGTGCTGTGAGGACATTTCAGAAATGAGGTGACAAGTGCGACTTCCCAGAGAGGGATAGAGATAAGGATGGCAGCAGCAGCAAGCAGCAATCAAAGCATTAGTAGTATTTTAGTATTGATTAGTAGTTTATTAATTTATTTCTTTATTTATTTGTTTACTTATTTATTTATTTATTATTTATTATTATTATTTTTTTTTATTATTTTATTATTTTTTTATTATTATTTTATTGTTTGTCAGCTGGGTGAAAGTTTTTATGTTAAGGCGGGATGCTCGTACAGTAACTGGATATTTCAGTTGTGTATTTCGCTAAGCCTAGCGTTAGTAAGTTATTCTTAGTTGTTTTAGTATTTGGCCGAATTTAGCGGCAGTTTGTGACTACTATAGTTTATTGTTATTTTATTTAGTTTAATTTAACATTAATTATTAATTTTATTTATTTATTTATTAAATAATTAATTGATTGGTTAGTTGTTTGGCCGACAATTGCGGCAGTTAATATTATTTAATTTTGATTTCTAGGTGAAGAGGTTTTATTTTGTTAGTCGACGGCACAACTTTCGTTGTCGATAGTTATATCGCCAACTCGCTATTTTGCTGTTTTGTTGTTGTTGTTGTTGTTCTTGTTGCTGCTGCTGCTGCTGCACATATATAAAGCGCGAGGAAAACTTTTTTCCCGCTCAAATATTTAACAATTTTAATAAAATATGTATAATTCAAAGAAAACAAATATACTAATTGGGTATGTATATATGAGTAAGTAAGTAATGTTGGTATGTAAATACCTTTTTTGGCAGACAAATAATTTATTGTAAGTAATGTTGGTATGTAAATACCTTTTTTGGCAGACAAATTATTTATTAATTAAAGCACACACGTCGACAAACACGACAATGTCAAAGATTTTGATTTTGTGTCTGCTTTTCCGAGCACTTGCGCTATGATCGGCGAATTTAACACGACTGTGAAGGGTGTGAGTGTGTGAGCCGTAGAGAAGAGAAGAGAAGCGAAGCGAAGCGACCAAGTCCTCGTGCATACGTATGTAAGTTAAGACAAACAAACGGTCTGAGTTCGCTGACCGAATACGACACTGGCCAAATAGCTGAATAAGCATTTGACCGGATGTCGTTGCATAGCCGGCAACCACGACATATTTGCGTGGCCGCTATGAAACGATCTCGTAATCATAAGTTGCGGGATTGTCTTGTTTGAATTTATGTTTTAGTTCATTTCTTTATTCGAACAGAGGCACATCGGCCCTGTAATAAACAGTAATAAGAAATACTCCGCCTTTCATTTCAAGTTCTTGGATTTCAGGTGTTATCAATTTAATCAAACTCTTGGTTAAAGTAAAATCATTTTATTGATTCAAATAATTGGCGCCCAACTAGTGGTAATTTTAATTACCCGCGCGTGTTTTAATATCGCGTTATAAAAACAAGAAATCAACAACGTTGCTCGACCAGCAACGACATTAATACAGTGACAAACACTAAAAACAAAAGAAAAACAAAAAACAACAGCAAACGCTAAAAACAAAAACCAAAGTGACAACAATAAAAACAAAAGAAAAACAAAAAACAACAGCAAACGCTAAAAGTAAAAACTAAAGTGACAACAATAAGAACAACAGCAAACGCTGAAAATAAAAAAAAAAAAAAAACAACGACAACTACAAACCAGTGACTGCTGCGCGGGAAGCCTACCCCATATATAATAACAACAAACCAGTGACTGCTGCGTGGGGAAATATACCCTTTCCTACCCTATAAATTTTTCGTAACAAGTCATGTAAGTGGAGTTCCTTTTAACAAAGTTTTTAAGTCTGCTTAGCAAATTAAATTAATCGAAAGTTAAACTGCTTCATTAAATTTTTGCAACTTAGAATTAAAAAAAAAAAAAAAAAAAAACATTTTAAGTAAGAACTGTGTTTATTTCTTTTTGCCACATTGTTTACGAAAAAAGTTTTAGCTTTGCATCATTCGTAATTCGACCCGTTGAATTTTTTTTTGTTGTTTTTGCGCTCAGTCGCCTACTCATGAGTTTGGTTGTTTTCTTTTCCGTACCCATTCAACGTTCGGGCCGATGAGCTCGCCGTTTTCAAGCTACAGAACCCCTCAGCAACATTGCTCCGATTCAGAGTCAGACTCTGATAGTCATACTAGAGTTCTTAGGAACAGAATTGTAAAGAGCAAACGTATTCTTGTTGCTTCTTCACCAAACATGGACCCAGAACAACTTAGAACAGTGGTTGAGGCAGCGATTCGCAACGCTTTAGCTGAGCAAGCTGTCGCCCACGAACGTGAGCAGCAAGCATTAATTCAGAGAATTAATGAGTTGTCCAACCAAGTAGCTTCAGTTCAAATTACACCGCCTGTAGTTGAAGAATACAAGGCCGTTGAGATAAGAAGCGACATACGTTGTGACGAGCCACTGGATGCCGTCAAATGTCTGCAAGAGTTTACAGGGGCCCAAGAGTCGTATGTCTCTTGGAGACAAGCGGCGCTAGCCGCCTACGAAATTTTCAAGCCATATAATGGTAGCTCGCGCCATTATCAGGCAGTAATTATAATTAGAAGTAAAAATTCGAGGCCCTGCGGATGCAGTTCTTGCCTCTTTCGCTACAGTTTTGAACGTTGAGGCGATCATAAATCGCCTCGACTTCACATACAGCGACAAGCGCCCAATGCATGTCATTGAACAGGAGCTTGGTACATTGAGGCAGGGCAACATGCCACTGCTTCAATATTATGACGAGGTAGAGAAAAAGCTCACACTGTTGATAAACAAAGTCAACATGAGTTACGAGTCAGCCCTAGCTGAGGGCTTACGTAACAAATTCCGCGACGATGCGTTGCGAGTTTTTGTTTCTGGGCTTAAACGCAACCTCACAGATGTACTTTTTGCTGCGAAACCTAAAGACCTACCAACGGCTTTAGCCCTTGCTCAAGAAATCGAATCAAATCACGAAAGGTACGCTTTCGCGGCTAACTTCGCTAAAAGTTTAGAAGAAAAAGCCCACAAAGCGGAACAGAAGACTCAGGGAAAGACCCAAAGTCAAACCCGAAGCAGTCCAAGTCCCACACTTTAAGCAACAGCAGGGTAGCAAGCAAAATGACCAGGCACAGAGCAAGCCAAATAGCTCAGACACGCCGGAGCCAATGGACGTAGACCCATCTTCGTCCAAATTTCGGCAACAAACGGCGTTTTCAAGGCCAAGCCCCTCGGGTAATGACTATACCCAAAACCAGAAACGTTCCGA
>NW_026263537.1:0-62810 GCF_009650485.2 Drosophila albomicans | reverse complement strand
TCACAATATGTTTTCAACGGTGGACTAGAGAAAACTGTACGTAGAATCTGGATAATTCCCGAGACCAATATTTCCAAACAATTGTTTGGCCAAATAATCATCTGAGGTATTTGCGATACCCGATTAAAACGGTAACCTATGGAAAAAAACTGCACCTATTTAGCAAAAATGCTTGCACACTATGCCAAAAAAGGCAGAAAGGAATACTATGCGTGGCTGCCGATTGGAAACGATTTTATGTTAGGACGATGCTTAAACGGAGCGAAAACTAATACAGAAGCTCTACAGGGAGCACACAATTGAACGCTAAACTTCTGCAAAATTCTGGATTAAGTTAAGAAATGTGTACCAAACAATTTTCAGTTTACAAGGAGTCCGGGGAAGCATCACTTCAAATGGTGACAACTGAGAGGAGACTTCATATGAGGACTACACGATTAGACCTCGGTCACCTGAACCAACGAACCGATCATCTTTGTGGGAAAACGGAGGATAGCCACAGGCACATTCAGACAGATAGTGTAGTGTGTCTGAATCTGGTTGAAGACTATTGATCCTCTGGTTTATGTTCCCAGTTTGTAATGCAAGCAAAAAAATGAATTGTTCATGGATAAAACGTTCACAAGGGAGGGTTATGAGTACAAAGACGATCTGCGCTAATCTTTCAGGAGGAAATGGAAACGACTACGGGAGGAGCTAAGGTTTTGACCCATATAAGTACCACGTCACGTATGATTCTGCTGAAAAACACGCTAGTGACGTGCAGAAATCAGCACATTTGTTGATGCTGGAGAAAGCATATGGAGGCTGCTGTATTACATCGAGGCACCATAGGTCAAGCGACAGAACGATTCCAATTATTAGATGTGGCAGAAATCTCACTTAGCCGCAATATACAATAAATCTACCACGTCTGGGAATTAAGGCTGTGTATGTTAGGAGCATTGACTTCCCACAAAATAAGAAAGACTTGGGCATGAAAAATGCTTCGCACATATTACTGGTCTGATTCACAGGACTGTACTGTCATGGATTTAATTGCTCATCATTCATTCGAGACGAAATTCGTTGCAATGAGTTGCAAAATACATGAGCTATCATATCAAAACAGTGGAGACTATGTTGCATCAGAAACAATGCGGCAGATGTCCTCTCCAGAGGGATGACGGCTTCAAAATTTCGCCGAACTGCCATGGTGGTTTCTTACTGGCCCTATTTCTACATGGTTCATCATCCCATGCCCGGCTTCTTTATATATTATTGCTACCAACGAGGATTAATAATTATGAATCCGCCAAGGTTATCATCATGCCGTGATTGACTATCAAAAGAGGAGGACATAATATCACAATACAACATAATAATTCATTATTAACAAAGCTACTCAGAGTATATAGCTTACATGATGCGCTTCCGATGTAAGAAGAAATACATAAGCTACACCATGAGATTTGGAAGAATGATGGATAGGCCGAAAAAATTGTTTCCGCAAATTCAAAAATATCGACTTCAGATGACAGTCAAACATCTCAAGAGGCAAAGGGAGACACGAAAAGGCAAGATTATCAACTCACTGTCACATTCTTAGATAACATGGAATTTTAGCGTGTGGAGGTGACTGAGAGGCGGAATATTCATTCGACTCCAAACATCCGATACTTCTGCTATAACGCACCCTGTTGTGAGATGGATTCGTTGTGCATACAAGAAATGCATTGCGGACCTCAGGCTCTATTGACTTAATTCAAGGTCAGCAATCTGGATCCTTAAAGGGAAACCTTGGCTAGGAGCGGGTAAAAAAGCCTGTGTCAAGTGCAACTAAAGCTAAGCCAAAATTAATGGACTGCAGATCATGGGAAATCTCACCATTTTAGGGTAGCGCAAGCTCGACCGATTTTGTCAACTCTGGCGGTCGAATTATTGTGACAATTTAAATCCACTACAAAGAGGAAGATAGCATGCACAGCTTACATTGCATAATTCTGCTGATATCGCGACTAAAGCTCGTGCATCTCGAGCTGGTTAGCGATCTGATATGTAGAGGCATTCTTGCAAGCCGTTTCGTCGTTTCATTGCTCGGCGAGTGAAATGCAAGCTCTTCACTGCGACAAGCAACATAATTTTGTGGGAGCAAAAACAAGTGGAGGAATTACAGGAGACTTATTCTCCGATAATGCGAAACCCAATTTCTCACAGGAGGACACAAGGGAGTTCAATCTTAAATTCATTCCACCTCGTGCACTCAACATTCGGAGATATGGAGCTGCAGTAAAAGTCGGCAAAAACTTTATTACTGAAAAATGTGCACAAGCGCGATCTTACTTATAAGAATGGAACAGTATTAGTCGAAATAGAGGCATATTGAACGCTCGCATTAACCACTGTCGATGACCCAAATGACTTTACAGACTACGCTGGACACCTCCTAATTGGAGAGCTCGCTAACTGACAAGTGATGTTGAACATCGCGCAACCAAAACCGTTAAGTAATCGATGGCAGGCGTTTCAAAACTGGAAACATGCATTCTGAAACTTATGGTGCGGAGTATCTACAAAAGTTGCAGTCAACGTCAAAAATGGAGAAGATCTCACAAACATTAGGAAGGCACTTTAGTAATAATAAAGGAAGAAATGTCCTGTATTACAATGGCCACTGGGAAGATTGTTCGAGTCTTCTACGGCCAGGACAACTTTGGTACGAGTGGTTGAAGGTAAAAAGACCAAAGGGATCTTTAAACGTGAGATTCAACATGTTGCTCCATCTATTTAGTGAAGAAGAAGCCCCTCGACAAACATCTCCAATTAAAGAAGATGAAGTGGAGAGAAGAAAACAATAGGTTTGAAGACCGCCAGTTGAGGAAAGGAACAACAAATACGCTTCAATAACCTGTTATGCACGACAAAGACCGCAATAAACTCTCAGCTGTTTTGCACGATGAACATCAGATATGTGGTTTACGAACACGGGTGCTCTGACAGCAAAACAGGATGCCATATACGGCAACACCAAAAGACATAAATTTACATAAAAAAAAAATAAATTTGTATAGTAACGAACTACTGGATCTTCAACCGGTCTGTGTACCAACGAGAAGACTCAGAGCTAACGATAGATCTTGAGTACGATCTAGCATCATCATCACGCATCTGTACATCGGTATAGAACCTAACATTCATTCATAATATATATGATCATTCACTGGGTAGAGAAAGGTACAAAGAGACAACAGACCACAAGCTAAGTCCAGATACCAGCTGGTGGCAAATGAGAAATAACTGATTACGATTCGAGTACGCCATTTCACCATCACCAATAATTTCGATGATTGTTGAACTGCGTTCAACAGCCGGGGATGAATGTACGATTTGAGACTAAGAAGAACAAATAGGTGCGCATGCAGATAGAAACAGATAGTCTATACAACAGCCGGCTGCGCATTTACGACATTCATATCTGTCAGCACGCATGATATTGACTTTGCTGCATCGCGTCATAAATTTAAGCGATATAAGATAGGTTATATCTACTTTACACTGTCTCAGCTTATTAACTATGAGAATACTATTGATTTCAGAGATAAACCCATTGTAACGTATAACAGATAAAGAATTAGGACCTAAACAATACATTAGTTCTTAAGACATTGCTTATATATAACCTTGCATAGTCCAGATAAAATCAGTACTCAACGAAAACTCGTGGTATTCACTTCTCCGAGTCAATTTGGTTTAAAGTACGATTTCGAGCAACGAATGTGTTACTGGTTTCAAGACCGTGGCAGACAAACCAAACCTTTCGTAGCTATATGACATTGTGCTTCAGGTAGTATTGCAGAATGTCTTATATCATCCAGTGTGGAGTCGTCAGTGTTGTTGTCACGATGATTGGCAGGATTGTACGGTTTAGTATTGAGTATTGGTGTATTGCATTGGACATTAAACCTATTTTTTATCATTGTCATGGTTGGAATCGTGTTAAACTGTAGTTGTGAGGTGAATGCTATCATACAGACACACACTATAAAGCATTCTATACTATGATATTTAACAGAGTGAGAATTTGACCTCTCAGTATGACATTTAGTAGGCAGTATAAACTAACAACCATTGTTATTTTCTATTTTAGGGTGGAGTGTCTGGATCACTCTTTTAATCGTTCATCTATATGGGATTGCTGCAATGTGTGTTCGCGACAGGATTCAGTAAGACCCCTCAATATGCTGCCATATGCTTGCGTCTATTGGGTCAATGTGGGCAATGGTTTGGTATCAGCAGCTTATATGCCAGTGCACTATAGTTGCATAAGGATCTGCACGCTCATTGTCGTGTGTTGAGGCCTAACAGGGAACTTTATCATTGCCTGTGGGATGTTGTTTGAGTAGCTGGTGCGTCGTTTCTCATATTGGCAACTCTTGCAGTATAACAGAGTACCGAATGAATAGTACTGCCATCTTCGTGTCAGTGCGGCAACCGTGGATGTGTTTATACAAGCGCACTGCCTTGCAATGGCTAACTGGGAAGGTCCAACTTCACTTGCTGATGCATTGTTTGGGAGCTGGTCATCATGCTCAAATATGGATTTGCAGCAAGTTGATGCAAGTGTCTTTTTTTTTTGGCATGTCATCTATGGTGGTCTGTATAGGATTCTGATTGTCTGTAATTCGAGTCGTCAGTGACCCGAATGGTGGTCAATGTGTTGTTAGCGAGCTTCATGTAATGCTCTGGCTGCGGCGTACATAATTATCTAATCTTTATTTATTTTCGTTATGACCTTGTCTATGATTGATGAGATTTGGTAAATTATTAATATTTTAATTATATTAATTTCGTCTAGTACTTATTGAGTTTGAATATCCCCATTGGGAGAGTGAACACTCTGGTCTTGGGAGGTGACACTCTGTATCACACTGTCTGTAGTTTTGTTATCTATTGTTGTTGTTGTGTTTAGAATTGGCAGAGTTGTGAATAGAGCTCTGATGCTAATTGGTTGCTGTTGCAGTTGTATTGGCTTTTGTACTTTTTTTTGTTTGTTGATAGTGGTTGTTGCTGGTAGTTGTCGACGTAGTGCATCATATTGTTACATTGTGGCACCTTTGTTTATGTCAGGCCACTGCTAGAGTATGTTGTTTGGTATTTGTTGCTGCTGGTGATTTTGGTAGTTTCAGCTGTTTTGTTGTTTTCGCTGCGTTATCACTGTCTCTCCTTGTGCTTTACTTTTCGTGTTTGCTCGCGATCTGCTATCTTGCGTCCGGTTCTGTGATTGGATCTGTGCGCAACTGTCAGGTATTCAACGCTTAGCGCTCCTTGATTGCAATAAAACGTAGCATCTGCTCAGCACAACCACCACTGGTCTGTGCTTTTAACTGACCCTTGCTTCTCTTACTTGGAGTGCTTGATTGCTGGGATGCGGCCCACAGTGGGTATATAATGTGTTCCGGGACAGTTTGCTTGCTCAGGTCTTGACTCAGCTTATTGTGTGAAAAACAAGAAGTAGATAGCCGCGTTTTCCGTAATCAAGAATAATCCGTAATCAGTTTCAAGGCATTTGTGGTATGCCAATATATCGAATTATGTAACCAGAGTAACATTAAATAACGGAACAGCAACATCTCTGTTGCTGCCCGAAACTACATAAATGTGATTGACACTTTAAATTGAAACAACAAATGCCCAGCGCTAGTTCAGTGACTGCATATGAATGTCACCTGAATGGCAGCCGGCACATTAAAAGCGTGTCAGCATAAACGCCGGCCACTGACCGTCTGTCTTGTGCATAGCAGAATGCTCTCCATATAGTAATAACTTAATTTATATTTCAATAATACTTATGTATAATAAGACAGCGCCTGCGCCATTCTCACGAACGCACGACTTTAGCGGTATAAATAGTTTCTTAGTATGAGAACAAAGATGTAACGATATTCGAAAATAATTAGTCCACTAGAGCGAACCTTCGTCTCGTGGGTTTTTTTTTTCCAAAAACCCGACTTCACCTGCATTTATTAAATACATGGCGACGTGACAAGTAGTCCTGAGACTTGGACGAACGAAATTAAAAATTATCAGTTGAAGACTCAAATCATCCGTCTCTGGAATGGCATTTATTTGGCTTGGATTGGATTCAAATCTGAAACATAATGAAAGAAAATCGAAACCGAAACTGAAGAAACGGGAAGACGGAAGAAAAATTTCTGAGTGAGTACAGGGTAGTAGGTCGGAATTAAGAAGCGAAAAAACAGCGAAGGGAGCGGTTCAAAGGAAAGAACTAGAAAACGATTTCTGAACTGCGTTCAGATTTTGGTTTAAGGCCCAAAACCCTCACGTGGGCACAGGCAAATGTGCTCACCGCTTAGCTTTCGGGCGCTTCGAGAAATTTCGCTAAAGACAAATAAACAACCCTGTTACCACAATTACGGCAGAAAAACATCACTAACACACATCCGTCCTTCACCGAAGGATTTCCAAACGCATATTCCACAATGACCCTGCAGGACTGTGAGGGACTCTGGGAAGCCGCATTGCCTAGGCAACCTGCCTTGCAAGTTAGAGAAGAGTGAAACACGGTGAACCATCCTGGCAACGCCTCTCCGGGTCAACGAGAAAGAGAAAAGAAAAGCCTACGCAACAGCGCCGGCACGGTCAATGTTCCAAGTTGACGCATAGTGCGACACAGCGCTACTAGAGCGGCAGAGGGCTGGCAGCCACCGGCAAGTGTGCAGGACTACAGAGACTATAGTAATAATTTAATTAATTTAACTTAAATTGTAAATTACACTTTTGTATGCCGTCGACTAATTGTAGTCGACCGCAAGAAGTATGGCAATAAAGCCAATATGAAATATTAGGCGAGGGAAATATTGTAAAAAAAAAAAATTTTTTTTTATGCAGACATTAAAACAAATGCGATATAAGTAGTATAGCGAGGAGAAAATTTCGACTGACACAGTAGAATACACTTAACACTAAATGGTCTAATCGACAACAGGAAAGTGGATTCCACTGCAACACGTTATAATATAAGTAGAGTCAGTTCGATTGACTTACGCGTTTACAAACATTCTTTTGATAATAATCGACTTGTAATCTTATCAGCAATTTTTTTTCAATTGCTATAACTACATAATAGATGCTGGAAGAAAAAGTACATGAGCCAGGCAAATGATTTAGATAAAATAAAAAAAAGAAATAAGAAAGTAACAATGATTACATCAAAATGAATATTTGTGGAGCATAGAATAATGAATGATTAATAAATAAAAAGTGATATAAATCAATACAATTACAAAAAAAAACAGTATATATATCAATGAATTTTGTGAATAGTTTTAGTGATTCTGACAGTTGAGAGTTGATTAAGATAGCTTGAATGGATTGGTTATACATCTAATTATTAAAAAATGGAATGGCAACAAATAAGTGCCACTTACAGAGTATCACAGGATAAATTTGATAAGTCATAAAAGATGCTTAGTTCAGAATAGAAATATTTCTACAACCGGATACAATTATAAACATGCTAAGTATATTCAGTAGAGATGCTTTAATGAAGCACGGATACTAATACAGCAGAACAACAGCGGGAAGAATTAAAATCAGCTCACGTGGTAATGGTTATCTTAAACTATTGATCAAGTTTTCGATCAAATTTAGTATCAAGTACAAAGAGGTGTATAGTTTAGATATATCATACCGACTATATTAGAATACCTCTTTGTGTTGT
The DNA here is from genome assembly GCF_009650485.2 of Drosophila albomicans. Taxonomy (NCBI): domain Eukaryota; kingdom Metazoa; phylum Arthropoda; class Insecta; order Diptera; family Drosophilidae; genus Drosophila; species Drosophila albomicans. The sequence goes on along the minus strand of NW_026263537.1, from coordinate 55,090 downwards.
TAGAACTATGTTAAGAACTAGAACTAAATGACGAACCAAGACGAGTTTTAGAGCCAGCAGAAAGACGATAACTTAGAAAATATCGAACAGGAAATTAGAGAAAGATCTGATGATCTTCAATACCTTGCAGTAATTAATTTACCAGAAGTAGCAGAAGAATTCTGGTCAGAATCAGAATCAATTCAGGGAATGAGAACAGAAGCCAAGAATCATGGCGAGACAATATATTGAATTCATAAATACTAGCATCTAGGCTTATACGAGTTCAAGCGGTAAGCGAAAACTTACGTAGTTTTAAATAGATGCACTTAGAAATAGTAAAAGAAATTCAGGGCGCACATGAACTTTTAGCTGTGTCACTAATAAAGACAAAGTTGAAAGGACGCAGCAAGAAGACTTAATAGGGGAACGAAAATATCAATAGATACAAATCATCATCGACTTAAAATAATGTCAAAGGTGAGTCTATTAACAATCTATTGCTGAGGTTATTGATCTTACGCAGAATAACAAACAGCTAATGTCTATACCCAAGAGGTAGATAGCTAGCTAAGCTCGTAGAAGGAGCATATATGAACAGGAATTCAGCATGGAACAAGCTAGAATGCTTAGTACCAAACATTCTGCGGTGACAGCAATGAAGAAAATTGCATTCACAACGAAGTAAAAGCGTTTGCGTGCTCATGCTACACTTTGACAACATGGATGAAGCCAATATGCTTTCCATAGAAACTTCAATGAAATATCAGAAGAAAAACACTCCATCATGTATTCCCCAAATTACCGCTGAACGCGGTTGGAAAACGTGGTCGAGGTAATTTCAGAGACCGTAACTACAATCAGAGGGGGCAAAGGTATTACACACAATGGTGGAAGTAGTATTATAACTCCAATAACTCTAGAGTGGTCAACAGAGGCAGCTCAAATAGAGGTAATAGAAGACATATAATAGCAATCAAGTACGAGTTAACAAGGTAACTCGGAAACACTCAAACCACTTGAGCAAAACCAGGGATTAAATTTTTCAAACATAATCAAATCTCAGCAGTTTATAAGATACAGAATCAGACGAATAATAAAATCCTCATTATTAGTAGATACTGGAGCGAATATATCAATTTTAAAAGATAAAATCTAGTCAGAAATAGAATGTAAATTTTAAGACACATATATCAGGATTGGTCAGGGAATGTACAATCAATAGGTTTAGCTAAATACGATCTTATCTTTGATTATTTCATATCAGTCTACACTTTCAAGATAGTCAAAGAATTTCCCGTACTTGTGACGGAATTCTAGGACTCGATTTTATAAAGAAATTCAATTGCATATTAGATTATCAAAACGAGAACTAATATTATTATTATTATTATTATTAGATTACCAATACATGTACCGCTTATTAATAAAATGATATTGTATTTCAATATTATTACCAGCAAGGTCAAAAGTAATGAGAAAAGTCACACTGTCAGATTGATAAAGATACTGTATTAGGAGACCAAACAACGAATTCCATCCTGGAGTATTAATTGCAACAGTATCGGTGAAAAGTATAGTGCAATAGTCGTCGTATTTTACATACACGATCAGAGATATAATATAAAACCGCAATATTATATTCCGAGCCAATAGACGATTACGGAATCAATAATGATAATGAATTTATAGAACAAAGAAGTTCTAAATAATTACATTTCTGACATGTTAAAGAAGAACACTCACAGAATTATGTACCAAATTATAGTGATATATTGGTTTAAGAAACGAAGCTATTTCAAGTAATATTTTTATAAACAAAATGTAGATTATAGATAAAATCCAGTATATATTTAAGAATTATAGAAATGCAGAGACAGAAAAAGCCCGAAAGTAACAGACAGGTCGAAATTGATAAAAGATGGTATAGTCGAACCATCTATATAGAATATAACAGCCACTTCTCTTTGTTCCCAAGAAATCACTCCCAATTCCAAAGAAAAAGATGGCATTTAGTAGTTGATTATCGACAATTATAAAAAAAACTTCTAGCAGACAATACCATTGACTGAAGAATAGAAGAATATTAGAAAGTTAGGTCCGAGTAATATTTTTCATGTCTCGATCTCATGTCAGGATTACCAATAGAACTAGAAGATAAATCTAGGAACATAACATATTTCTACGAGCACTGGCTCATATCGTTTTCACGTGCGATATACCGTTGGTCGTAAAATATAAGCACCAATATTCATTATAGAGAATGATGCAACGTGCTTTTTCTGCTTAGAACCATACGCAAGCATTCCTCTACTGGATGATTTAGTGGTTCTAGGATGTTCAAAACGCATATGTGCAAAAATCTTACAAATACTATTTGAAGCTTTGTAGAAAACACAACTTCAAATTAAATCCGAGAAGTTATTCTTTTTACAGTAGGTAATATTTCTAGGTCATAATGTACAGTACATGGCTCTTCCTGATGAAAAAAAAATATATGTTATTAAAAACTATCCACTCCCACAGATGGCAGATAGTGCACGACGTTTTGTCGCTTTTTTGTAATTTTTACAGAAGATTCATTAATTAACTTTCGCGCATACTCACGTCATTTAAACCAAAATGTGCAGAAAAATGTCCAATTCAGAGTGGACTAAAGAATGTGAAGAATCGTTTAATATCTTAAAGGCATTAATGAAACCAACATTAATGCAATAATACCCTGACTTCAGCAGAGAATTTTGCATAACCACAAGATGCAAGTAAACATGCATGTGGTGCAGTACTATGTCAAGAGTACGACGGTGCGCAACTGCCAATTGCATATGCATCGAGAGCTTCACACAGGGGAAGCAACAATCAACTACAGAACAAGAATTAGCTTGCTTATAGACATTGGAGCAAATAAATTTCAGACCATATTCTACGGAAGACATTTCTTAGTAAAACAGATCATAGACGTTAGTATACTTATTTTCATATGAAGAAACCATCTTCAAAGCTGACTAGAATGAGATTAGATTTAGAAGAGTATCATTTTACAATTTAAATACCTCAAGGGAGAAGGATAATCACGTTGCGGATTGCATTATCTCGCATAAACGTAGCAAGAATTAATACAATGAACAGAAAAATATTGATGGTACAAACGAGTCATTCAAAACTACAGAAAACATCTGCGCAGATGAAAAAAATTAAAATACATGAAAAATATATTGAGCCCAATGTCTATGAAAGTTGTTAGGCATATAGCGACGTAAGAAATTCGTGAAATTTAAAAATGAACAATTTTAAATGTATATTTTAAAAGAGGAAACAAATAATTTCAAATTTTCGTTAAGATTATTTTTATGAAAATTCGATTTAGGGTAATTTTCAAAGGTGTAATTTAGAAGCCGGGATCAAATCACTAACTTACAGGATGTCACGAAGTGAACAAATTTTCGAATCTGTCACTTTAAATGATTTAAAATTAAGGGCACATAAAGAATTAATAAATATAAAAATAGCGCTATTACAAAAAGTGACACCATTAGACAAAATGACAAAGTCAAAATTAATGCAATCCTGTTAAAGATATCATGAAGATCTCAATAGAAGGAGCATAAGGGATTACGCGTACCCTGTCCAAAAATAAAGAAATCAACTAATTGGCAAAAAAATGCCTATTCAAACCATTATAACGAATTTATGTGGAAAACGTGTGTAGCTTGCCAAAAAGCGAAAACTCACAACACAATACAACAGCCCCTCATGATATCATACACCCACCCAAATACAGTCTTTCGACCACTGTTTTTAATCGTACAATTGGCCATTACCCACGAACGAACTCATGGTAAAATGAGTATGCAATACTATTATATGCGAACCTTACAAAATACTCTAGTTACAATTCAGTAGTAGATAAAGCGCAAAAACGTAGCCCAAAGCGATTTTCTTGAATCTTTGTACTAAAGTACGGGTCCTATGAAGACGTTCATTAACAGACATGCGGTACTGAGTACAAAATTTCCTTATACAAGACCTGTGTCAAATATATGAAAATCAGTAATAGAGTTTCAAACTGCATCATCCTCACTCAGACTTTATGAACAGTAGAAAGAAGTCATTCGAACATTCAACGAATATATCCGTTCTTACACATATCGATCGATAAAGATGATTGGACATATGGATATAAATTATTTCACATATTGTTTCAATACTACTCCATCAGACAGTACATGACTACTGTCCATTTGAAACTTGTTTATGGTAGAACTACCAAGACAATTCATAGAATTTAATAACTTACAAAAATAGATCAAATATATAACATAGACACTATGCAAAAGAATTTAAGTTTTAGAATTACAAAGTACATATAAAAAGAGCAAAACTAATGATAGAAAGAAAAACAAAACGAAATTAGATATGATAAAAAAGTAAATGACTTAAAGTCTGAAGTAGGAATCTAGTGTTACTTAAAAATTGATACGGGTCATAAATTAGACAACCAATACTTAGGACCTTATAAAGAAATAAAATAGAAGATAGAAACAATATAGTAGTAGATTGTAGGAAAAAGAAACCACAAACTGTTAATAAGAATAGACTAAAGTTATTCAAAAATTAATTACATTCACAAATCAAAACAACATGAAATCAATTCATTACTCTTAATCCTTAAATACTTTGATAATAAGTTTATTACTTACAACAAAAAAATATATACATATACATTAAATAATAATATAAGAACAAAACACACTCTTTACACGGAATATGACACTCCATATTACATACATTAAAAATAACTTCATATTTTACATATTAAGCGTTATTTTTTCAAAAGGAGGGGATGTGGTATGATACATATATCGATAGTTACACTGTAACCAGAGTAACATTAAGATTACGGAAGCAGATAACTCTCTGTTAGCTGCCGAAATACATTACGAATGTGCATTGACCACTTTAATATAAGAAAACAACAAATGCCCAGCGCAGTCAGTGCCTGCAATATGATATGTCACCTGACTCAGTCGGCACATTAAAAGCCGCGTCAGCATAAACGCCCGTGCCACTGACCGTTGTCTGTGCATGACACATGCTCCTCCATATAGTAAGCATATACTATAATTATATATTAAAGATACATATTATGTAGAAATAAGCCATGCGCTGCGCCACTTTCTTCAACGAAGCAGCGACTTAGCAGCGTCTCAAATAGTTTACTTAAGTATAAGAACAAATGTATTATTATTCGGAAAATAACGTCCACTGGAGCGAACCCTTCGCTCGTGTTTAGAAAAACACAACTTCACCTGCATTCATTCTAATACACCATATAACTTTCTTCCAGTCGTCCAGATTCCAATTTTTATGCGCCCTCGCAAATTTTAATCGCGCTTTTATATTTTTGTTGACAAGGCCCGGTTTCTTCTTTTTTCTTCTGAGATGTATCCAATGCGCCTAAGTGCTCGACACGCTGTCCACTGGCTGACGGGCTTACCTATGGCTGCGGATGCATCCTTAGGTGTAAATTTCTCTCTTTTTTAATTTTTTGCATCATAAGCCTTGCATCTGCATCAGTCAAATTCGACGTGGTCCACTTCTTTGACCTTGGGTACAGCGTTGCGCCCTTTTTTGCACACGAATGACTACTGATTGACTGATTTTCAACTTTTCGGAGATCATTCGTGTCGAATATCCATTTCAGTTAAGTTAACAACTGAATCTTCAACGACGCGTAGGCAATTTCTTCATTTTTTTAGTTTTCATACAAAAGAGCAAAAACACGTGAGATTTCGTATGTTTTGTAGTTAAAAGCTATCATAAGCACTTCAAAACAAAGCTTCTCAAAAACAACGGTAAAATTCTGTAATTAAGCTTTCAATTGCATCAGCTGTGCAACATTTGTTAAAAAGTTCAAATAAGCATAACTGAGTACATGCGAGTTTTTTTTTGTTTTTTTATTTCTTAAATAAACCAATTTAGTTTTTTTTGTTATATTTTGTATACAATTTTGTTAATAAATATTCAAAAAATAAACACAAAAAATTTGGTTCATTTACTTTACTAATAACTTTTTTATGCGAGCCCAAAGTCAGTAGTTGCAAACATGTACTCACACTTGCACGCCACTGTATATATGGAAACGTATATATGTTTATATATATAAATATGCAAAATTGTATGCATGATTATTATTAATTATGTTATACAGTTACGCATATAAGAAAGAAAATTTATATAATATATATAATGTGTACTATATTAATGTGTACAAAATATACTTGTGTATTTTTAAATATGCATTTATTTGGTACGCAATTACATGAATTGGTAGCAAAAGGACGGCATCATATTAGTGTCGAAATTAAAAATATGCATGGTATATCTATGTGTACAGAATGCTTGCGTATTTTAAATATGCATTTATTTGGTACGCAATTACATGAATTTGGTAGCAAAAGGACGGCATCATATTAGTGTCGAAAATTAAAAATATGCATGGTATATCTATGTGTACAGAATGCTTGCGTATTTCAAATATGCATTTATTTGGTACGCAATTACATGAATTTGGTAGCAAAAGGACGGCATCATATTAGTGTCGAAATTAAAAAATATGCATTGTATATCTATGTGTACAAAATACTTGCGTATTTTAAATATGCATTTATTTAGTATGCGTTAGTTATATATATTTATTTGGTAGCCAAAAGGACGTCATCATATTAGTGGCGAAAATTAAAAATATGCATGGTGTATCTATGTTTACAGAATGCTTGCGTTTTGTAAATATGGATTTATTTGGTACGCAATTACATGAATTTGGTAGCCAAAAGGACGCCATCATATTAGTGGGGCAAATTTAAGACATGAGATATGAGTTTAACTTGAGAAAAAATTTTTTGGACATGGTGATTTTTTTATTGAACTGCAGCCATATTATATGAGGTTCTAGCGAAATATGAGTTCAACTTTAAACAAAAAATTTTCAACATATGAAAAATTGAAGAAAAACTTTTCAAATAGCATTTTATACAGCTTATTATTATAATGAGATAAGATTTTTGAATTTATCTTGAGAAAAACTTTTTTGGACTTGGTGAATTTTTTATTGAACTGCAAGCCATATGATATGAGGTTCTACCCGATTTCAACTTTGACAAAAATTTTAAACAATGTTAAACTCAATTTACGATTGTACTGTATTTAATACAAATTATTGATAATAAAATAATGAAGTTTTGCTGTTGTATTGTTAAATTAGTGCCACATAAAGATACATTAGGTGGTAGACCTTAGTAAAATGAGCTGGTTGTAGAAAACGTGTCACAAAACCTATATAGGGGTGGTGATGTCGAGCATGCAAGTCATATGAGAAAAATTTCACAAGTGAAATATATATTACTATGTATATGGAGTGAGTCTTGCCGGCATAAGTCATATATAAATAATATATGAAAATAATCATATAGAAGGCAATACGATTAAAAAAGTTAAAAAATAATGAGTTTTACTGTTGTATTATTAAATTAGTGCAACAAAAAAATACGTTAGATAGTAATACTAAATAAAATAAAAGCATTGTAGAAAACGTGTCACAAAACCTATACATTTTATTTTTTTTTTTTTTTTTTTTTTTGTTTTTCGTCAAACAATTATTTATTTAAAATCTGTCTGTACGGACAATAATTAAATTTTTTGAGGTAGCCTTGTCGATTAAATTCTCAAAAGAGATGGTTGGTAGGGTTTATGGGGGGCTAATCATCATCCTCCATATGCAGGTCGAGGAGTGTTTTCTTTTAAGTCTTCTGACGGTTTGGCTGTTTTCCAAGAAGTTGATGGCCAATGCGTTTGGGTGGTTATGGAGCCTGTTGATGTATTTCGTGCTCACTTTTCGAATTTCATCTTTTACCCAGGGAACCCTGAGTACCTCGTGGATGGTGCTGTTGTCGTGGTAAGGAGGAGCGTTCGAGACCCTTCTCAGAGCCTTGTTTTGCAGCCTTTGGATGTTCCTGCAGTTTGATTTGCCGGCAGTGCCCCACAGCGGGATGTCATAGGTCCAGATTAGCTTGATGATGGTTTTGTAGACGAGCAGTTTAAGTTTGCTTCTAAGCTTCGAGCGTCTTCCAATGAGCCATTGGAATTGCTTCAGCCTCTCGTCAGCCTGCTTCTCTCTCCTTAGGATGTGTGTGCGCCATGTTAACCACCTGTCGAGCGTCATGCCCAGGTATTTGGGCGTGGGATTTTCGGGAATATTATCCCCATTGAGACTGACAGGCGGGGCAATTGCCGTTGCGGAGTGTAAATGTGGTTTGCATGGACTTCTCAGGGTTTACCGAGATGTTCCACCTCCGCAGCCAGGGCTCGATGGTGTTTAGCTGATTTTGTATAATTTCCGACGCATCCTGTGGGGTTCGTGCTGTGGCAAGAAAGGCTGTGTCATCGAGTATGTGGCAACCGTTAGGTTCTCGTTGAAAAGGGTAGGTTTGTCCGCTGTGTACAACGTGTACAATAGAGGGCTAGGACGCTGCTTGTGGTACACCGGCTTTGATACCTTTTGTGGGTAGATCGCGCATCTCCGCATCTGACATAAAAAGCTTCTGTTTGTCGGGGTAAAGATTGAAGGAATGTGTAATGAGGTTGAGGCAGGTTTCTCTGTCGAAAACTTACTTCACGTCAAGCATTACGGCGCAGCAGTAGTTCTTCTCCTCGAATGCGTCCAGTATTGCTCTGACTAAACGGTGGCATTGTTCCGGGGTGGAGTGAGAACGCCTGAAGCCAAACTGGTGATCCGGGATCAATCCAGCTTCTTCCAGCACTGGCAATACTCTGCGCAAGAATACTCTTTCGAGTATTTTGGAGAGTATCGACAGCAAACTTATCGGACGATAAGAGCCAAGATTGGCTTCAGGCTTGCCAGGTTTAGGTATAAGAATTACCTCTGCTCGTTCCAGATGGTTGGAAATGTCCTAGCTGAAAGCACCTGCTGTATATGTTGGCAAGGAGTTGTAGGCAGGGAGGGGAAGAAGCTTAACAGCCAGTGCTTCAATGCCATCAGCGCCCGGCGATTTGTTCGTCTTGAGTCCCTCGATCTCAAGTTTGACCTTATCCACCGAGACCAGAGCTAGCTCGTCTTGGTTGTTGTTGGTGTTCTCATCTAAAAGTTGTAGGGCACGTTGCGTAGCTGAGATATCCAGGTCGGTGCATCTTATTATCGCTTGAAGGCTTCGCTGAGGTGCTCCGCAAAAGCTTCAGCTCGATCTTGCTCTGTGCGGCACCAGGCGCCACTAGCACGCTGGACTGGAGCAACTCTCTTGATAGGTCGTTTTATATGACGAGTGACCTGCCAAAGGTTGTGCTGTGGGTCTCCAGGCTCAACATTGGCCAGGAACTCCTCAAACGAGCTCTGCCTGAGCTGTAGGAGCTTATCCTTAAGCTGCTTTTGCGACTCTGTTAAATACCCTTTTGTCTTTTGGATTTCTTCCAGACTCGTCGCAACCGTCTCTTCTCAGCTTTAGCGAGGCGATCTCTGAAGACCAGGGGTGTAGGACCCTCGTTGGTAGTCTGGGAGAGATTAGGGTTCTGGGGGAAGCATGTGCTGCGAGAGCACGAGACTTTGGCACTATCAATCCTTTGGAGAGGGCCATGTCCAGGGTGTCGGGAAGTTTGGTCGATCTGTTGGCCAGTAAGTGGGCTCTTCTGTGGTGTGGCATATGAAGCTCCTGTGCTGGATGCACCTAAGTGCGCTGCGTTGCTGAAAAATCCTATACATGGTGGGCAGTGTGTGCTCATCACGTATATATGTATTGGATGCATATATTTCAGTTTGCATAATAGGTAATAATTATGTTATTACAAAAAATTATTATTATAATTATTAATATTATATAAGCATATAATGTATTAAATGTCTTTTTCAAAGAAGACGGTGTTTCGTAGCTAAAGAATAATATTTTTGTGAATAATTGAAAAATCCTCTTAATTGAATTTAAATTATAAATATGCATGTGTGATATAATATATTTAGTAAGTTTGAAATAAAATGATATTTTCGAACGATTATGTGCATATATATTTTTATATATAAGTATATATATTTATATAAACAATTGTAAATTATAACTAGCGAACGTGAATGCTATCTAATTGTGGCCACATTCGTATAGTACATGTCAAGTATAACATATATATATATACGATTATTGAATATTATCGTTTATTATTCAAAAATATTTGTGAGTTGTCATGTATTTTACATATTTGAAGATTTATGTAATTATATTTTAAATATATTTACATAATGAAATGAACATTATTCTGGTTGATCCTGCCAGTAGTTATATGCTTGTCTCAAAGATTAAGCCATGCATGTCTAAGTACACACGAATGAATAGTGAAACCGCAAAGGCTCATTATATCAGTTATGGTTCCTTAGATCGTTAACAGTTACATGGATAACTGTGGTAATTCTAGAGCTAATACATGCAATTGAAACACGGACCTTCTGGAACGTGTGCTTTTATTAGGCTAAACCAAGCGATCGCAAGATCGTTACACTGGTTGAACTCTAGATAACATGCAGATCGTATGGTCTCGTACCGACGACAGATCTTTCAAATGTCTGCCCTATCAACTTTGATGGTAGTATCTAGGACTACCATGGTTGCAACGGGTAACGGGGAATCAGGGGTTCGATTCCGGAGAGGGAGCCTGAGAAACGGCTACCACATCTAAGGAAGGCAGCAGGCGCGTAAATTACCCACTCCCAGCACGGGGAGGTAGTGACGAAAAATAACAATACAGGACTCATATCCGAGGCCCTGTAATTGGAATTAGTACACTTCAGATCCTTTAACAAGGACCTATTGGAGGGCAATTCTGGTGCCAGCAGCCGCGGTAATTCCAGCTCCAATAGCGTTTATTAAAGTTGTTGCGGTTAAAACGTTCGTAGTTGAACTTGTGCTTCAAACGGGTAGTGCAACTTACAATTGTAGTTAATACCTTTATGTATGTAAGCGTATAACCGGTGGAGTTCTTATATATAATTAGGTACTTGTACTTTTTTATATGTTCCTCCTATTTAAAAACCTGCATTAGTGCTCTTCCTCGAGTGTTATTGTGGGCCGGTACAATTACTTTGAACAAATTAGAGTGCTTAAATCAGGCTTCAAATGCCTGAATATTCTGTGCATGGGATAATGAAATAAGACCTCTGTTCTGCTTTCATTTGTTTTCAGATCAAGAGGTAATGATTAATAGAAGCAGTTTGGGGGCATTAGTATTACGACGCGAGAGGTGAAATTCTTGGACCGTCGTAAGACTAACTTAAGCGAAAGCATTTGCCAAAGATGTTTTCATTAATCAAGAACGAAAGTTGGAGGTTCGAAGGCGATCAGATACCGTCCTAGTTCTAACCATAAACGATGCCCGCTAGCAATTGGGTGTAGCTACTTTTATGGCTCTTTCAGTCGCTTCCCGGGAAACTAAAGCTTTTGGGCTCCGGGGGAAGTATGGTTGCAAAGCTGAAACTTAAAAGAATTGATGGAAGGGCACCACCAGGAGTGGAGCCTGCGGCTTAATTTGACTCAACACGGGAAAACTTACCAGGTCGAACATAAGTGTGTAAGACAGATTGATAGCTCTTTCTCGAATCTATGGGTGGTGGTGCATGGCCGTTCTTAGTTCGTGGAGTGATTTGTCTGGTTAATTCCGATAACGAACGAGACTCAAATATATTAAATAGATATCTTCAGGATTATGGTGTTGAAGCTTATATAGCCTTCATTCATGTTGGCAGTAAAATGTTTATTGTGTTTGAATGTGTTTATAGAAGTGGAGCCGTACCTGTTGGTTTGTCCCATTTATAAGGACACTAGCTTCTTAAATGGACAAATTGCGTCTAGCAATAATGAGATTGAGCAATAACAGGTCTGTGATGCCCTTAGATGTCCTGGGCTGCACGCGCGCTACAATGAAAGTATCAACGTGTATTTCCTAGACCGAGAGGTCCGGGTAAACCGCTGAACCACTTTCATGCTTGGGATTGTGAACTGAAACTGTTGACATGAACTTGGAATTCCCAGTAAATGTGAGTCATTAACTCGCATTGATTACGTCCCAGCCCTTTGTGCACACCGCCCGTCGCTACTACCGATTGAATTATTTAGTGAGGTCTTCGGACGTGATCACTGTGACCCCTTGTGTGTTGCGGTTGTTTCGCAAAAAGTTGACCGAACTTGATTATTTAGAGAAGTAAGAGTCGTAACAAGGTTTCCGTAGGTGAACCTGCGGAAGGATCATTATTGTTTTAATGCATCTAACCGTTAATAAATTAAATTTGTTTTTCTCTTTTAGGGAATTTGCAATATTTAATAAATTAAGTAACCAATAAATATAAATATTTATTCAATCATATGAGATACAATTATGCAACATATAATAATTTAAATTAGCTAAAAACCGTTTGTTATGTATTATTATTATTATTATTATACTTGTCATATATCTTATTATTATCGATTATGTAAAACTAAGACATTTCGCAACATTTATTAGGTATGAAAAAAATTTTATTGAAGGAATTGATATATGCCAGTAAAATGGTGTATTTTTAATTTCTTTCATAAAAAATATTATTGACGTAATGAAATAAAAAAAAAATTGTATCACTCTAAGCGGTGGATCACTCGCTCTTGGGTCGATGAAGAACGCAGCAAACTGTGCGTCATCGTGTGAACTGCAGGACACATGAACATCGACATTTTGAACGCATATCGCAGTCTATGCTGTTATGTACTTTAATTAATTTTTTAGTGCTGCTTGAACTACATATGGTTGAGGGTTGTAAGACTATGCTAAATAAGCTGTTTAAAAATTTTTCGGAATTTTAAGCACATTGTATATTGTTGGATAATATAAGTGTGAATCTAAAAAAGTTGTCGCTTAAGATATTCATAATATGAATTAATAAATGAATATACTAAAACTCTGTTGCATGAGAAATTTGAAGAATTATATGTTCTTTATTCATTTCAAATAATACTGAGGAATGTCTAGCATAAAATATATTATTTTATAAACTAGAATTGCCTCTTATAAACGAATATGGTATAGAGAATAATTTTTTGATATTATGGACCTTCAAAAAAAAAGATAGTATATTTCAAAATAGGCAGAGAATTGTCTATAAGTGTAATTAAACAACCTCAACTCATATGGGACTACCCACTGAATTTAAGCATATTAAGCATATTAATTAGGGGAGGAAAAGAAAACTAACAACGATTTTCTTAGTATCGGCGAGCGAAAAGAAATCAGTTCAGCACTAAGTCACTTTTTCTATATGGAAAATGTGAGATGCAGTGTATGGAACGTCAATATTCTAGTATGAGAAATTAACGATTTAAGTCCTTCTTAAATGAGGATATTTACCCATAGAGGGTGCCAGGCCCGTATAACGTTAATGATTATTAGATGATGTTTCCAAAGAGTCGTGTTGCTTGATAGTGCAGCACTAAGTGGGTGGTAAACTCCATCTAAAACTAAATATAACCATGAGACCGATAGTAAACAAGTACCGTGAGGGAAATTTGAAATAACTCTGAATAGAGAGTTAAATAGTACGTGAAACTGCTTAGAGGTTAAGCCGATGAACCTGAATATCCGTTATGGAAAATTCATCATTAGAATTGTAATATTTAATCAATATTATAACGATAGTGTGCATATCAGAGAACGGCACGGGTACACACACTCAACCGGTGCACCGGTTACTCATGTGCCTTTTCGATATACTTGCACTCATAAGTGTGAGTAGCCAAAAATACACATACTCATGAGGCTTATACTCATGAGCATAAGTGTATCGAAAGGCTTATACTCATGAGTATGAGTAACAAGAAAGGCCGACACTTATTGTGCAAGTGCCGAGGCATATTCGTCAATTTGCGATCGGTGATTCTATGCACTCGGGTAAGCCGGTGCCGGTGGTTATGGGTAAGTGTATCCGATACACTTGGTAAAAAATTATGAGTGGACCGGCACGATTGTATGTATGTACATACATATGTACGTTTGTGTGTATGTATATTGAGATGCAAGAAATGCCGTCGGCTTTTTGTATTGTTCTTGCTATTGCTGATGCGCTCTTCTTGCACTCATTTTATTTCTCGAAAATTTAAATTCGAAAACTATTTTTTTGGCTTTGTCTAGTGTATTTATTTGATGACTTATATAATTAATAAAAATGAAATGTTAAAGAATTTGTAAGTGTTGGAAAGGAACAAAAACAAGTAAACATCCACCTAATCAGTTTTATTAAGTGTAATTTACCTGTTTTATGAGTTTTTGGGTTTTTTACATTCATCAATAACCGGAAAATCAGACATTTGATTACCTGTTTATAACACTATTTTAAATGCTTATATAATTGCAAAAGGGTATTTTGCATATTTGTACAATTTCCATAAATTTCAGGAAAAACCATCTGATATTTTCTTTGATCATTTGTAAAAGTCATAAATCTAACCGCGAGCCGCGACACACAAGCATCAATAGGGGTGGGGGAAAAACACCCAAGTATTTGGTCAAATACTCGAGTGTCTGAGCAAAACACTTGGGTGTCTGAGCAAAACACTTGGGTATCTGAGCAAGACACTTGGGTGTTTTTCAGAATTTGAACAGATACTCATAAGACACAAGCCATTTCGTCATGAGTGCAAAAAATGATCGGTTGCACGGAGAACAACCACCGGCAAGACACAAGTGTCAACAAGCCGAGTGTCTAAAATGATCGGGTGCACGAAGAACAACCACCGCAAGACACAAGTGTGTACAAGCCGAGTGCCTAAAATGATCGGGTGCCGAATAGGCAAGAGCAAGAAAGGCCTGAGTATGACAATGACTCATACTCGCAGCACTCGCATGATTTTGAATAAGTGTGTATCTCTCACTCGGTTTGCGAGTGCTAAGTAGCACCGGCACTCAAAAATTTATGGGTGTGAGTTGAGTGTCGAAATTTGCCACCCTTGACGATGTCTGGTGCATATGGAAAAACCATATAAGGATATTGTAATTTATTAGCATGTATGCAATTTATCAAACAATTTTGATAAGAGTTTATTTAAATTAAAATAAAAATAAATTTCAAAAATAGATAAAGTGCTGATAGATTATATGAGTACAGTGCGTTAATTTTTCGGAATTATATAATGGCATGATTATCATTGATTTTTATGTTTATTATAAGCACGTGTATGATTGACAATGCGAAAGATTCAGGATACCTTCGGGACCCGTCTTGAAACACGGACCAAGGAGTCTAACATATGTGCAAGTTATTGGGATATAAACCTAATAGCGTAATTAACTTGACTATTATTGGGATTAGTTTTTTAACTATTTATAGTTAATTAACACAATCTCGGGGTGTTCTATATAGTTATGTATAATAATATTTATATTATTTATGCCTCTAACTGGAACGTACCTTGAGCATATATGCTGTGACCGGAAAGATGGTGAACTATACTTGATCAGGTTGAAGTCAGGGGAAACCCTGATGGAAGACCGAAACAGTTCTGACGTGCAAATCGATTGTCTGAATTGAGTATAGGGGCGAAAGACCAATCGAACCATCTAGTAGCTGGTTCCTTCCGAAGTTTCCCTCAGGATAGCTGGTGCATTTAACTGTTGTATAAAATAATCTTATCTGGTAAAGAGAATGATTAGAGGCCTTAGGGTCGAAACGATCTTAACTTATTCTCAAACTTTAAATGGGTAAGAACCTTAACTTTCTTGATATGAAGTTTAAGGTTATGATATAATGTGCCCAGTGGGCCACTTTTGGTAAGCAGAACTGGTGCTGTGGGATGAACCAAACGGAATGTTGTGGTGCCCAAATTAACAACTCATTCAGAAACCATGAAAGGCGTTGGTTGCTTAAAACAGCAGGACGGTGATCATGGAAGTCGAAATCCGCTAAGGAGTGTGTAACAACTCACCTGCCGAAGCAACTAGCCCTTAAAATGGATGGCGCTTAAGTTGTATACCTATACATTACCGCTAAAGTAGATGATTTATATTACTTGTAATATAAATTTTGTAACTTTAGTGAGTAGGAAGGTACAATGGTGTGCTTAGAAGTGTTTGGCGTAAGCCTGCATGGAGCCGTCATTGGTACAGATCTTGGTGGTAGTAGCAAATAATCGAATGAGACCTTGGAGGACTGAAGTGGAGAAGGGTTTCGTGTGCACAGTGGTTGATCACGAGTTAGTCGGTCCTAAGTTCAAGGCGAAAGCCGAAAATTTTCAAGTAAAAAAAAGTAACTAAAATTTATATTTTGTCATAATTAAAAAACTTGAATAATTTTGAACGAAAGGGAATACGGTTCCAATTCCAATTGTTATTAAATATAGGCCTCGTGGTCATCCTGGCAACAGGAACGACCATAAAGAAGCAATAACATGGTTTATGTGCTCGTTCTGGGTAAATAGAGTTTCTATCATTTATGGTAATTTCTTGTTCCCCGTATAGTTTAGTTACGTAGCCAATTGTGGAACTTTCTTGGTAACATTTTTAAGAAACTAGTTGGGCAACTAGTTAGTTCTTTTAAATTTGTAATGGTCGCAAATGACAAAATTGTGCGTAAAATCTCTTTCCTTGAGATTTTAAATTTGCCGCGCAAAGTTAGCGAAGACACAAACCATGGCACGATAAAGGGACAATACACCCTCTGCAAATTAAATTTTCCTCCGTGGTGAATTGTCTAGCGAAAGATCGTAGGAGAAGGAGACGAGCTTTGTCACTTTGGGCAACGACAGCTCTCATTCTTTTCTTATTGGACTACGATCAGAGACGGATGCATTCTTGGTTGATGGTGTTTTAATAAAAACAAATATAAAACACATGCATCACCAAAAAGAAGAAATACATAATCTGTCATTATCATCAGCATCCATCGATGCTTTTTTTGCTTTTGAGCAAAATAAATACACCAGCTCGTTACGCTTGCTACGCAAAGGTAATTATTTCTATGAAATAATGAAATTTTACATTGGTCCTAACTTCGAATTTTTTTCTCATATGTAGATTGTGAAAATTCGTCTAAGCCGTCATTTTTGTTATTAAATAATACGGATAGACAAAATTCTACACCCTATAGTGGATTTGAATTCCACAATTCCGGCGCATGTTAGTCAGCGGAGGCCGACTATTTCGTGCCGGAAGCTTTTTATATTTCTGGTCTGCCGCCTGCAGAACCAAAAAAATGCAACAACAGTGAAGTGCAGTGCATCTCTGGGCAGATCACTCTTGCACCACTGTGCCGAGCCGCGCAAGGCTCTTGTACCAGAATCGTCACTTCTCTCGTTTGCCGCTTCTATCGTTCGCCGTCTCCACTCAGCAGCAGCAGCATCAGCAGCAGTGCAATGCCAGTGCCAGTGCTAGTGAAGATGTGTAGTGCAAGTTTGTGAATAATAGTATGACAAAAATAAGTTTGTTTAAAGTTAAAAGGTCATACAATAGTTGTGCACAGAGGCAATAGTAAAAGGGGTAAAAGCCCAAATAAAAAAGCAAAAAGATTTGCATTTGCCGTCAATATATTAAAACAATTTAGTTGCCATACATATAAATAATAAGAAACGAAAAGATAACGAAAAGTAAAGAGAAATATCAATTGTAATTTGGCACTTATTTTTTTTTTGCGCTATTTTTTTTTTGGTTTGCTTTGTTTTGTTTACCATTCTTGCCCTAGGGCATTAAAGGGTATATCCAACGTGAAACACAAAATTTAAAAAAAAATATATATATATAAATAAATAAATAATGCAAATATAATCTCATACATAATAACAAGCCACAATAAAACCTTGTGCAAAACAATAATAATTATGACAATGTGTGTGTATGTGAACAACCAAACAAAAGTATATACCCTATAAGGTATATAAACAATCATTATTATCATCATCATTAAAATCATCGTCATCATCAACATCATCATCACCAACAGCAACAACATCATGAAGGCCTTCGTCGTGGAGTTCTGTCTGGTAAGTTAAAAGTCCGAGTGTCCGAAATAAAAATACATAAAAGAAGTTTGTATAACATAAATATTCGTACATATGTAATTACATACATACCTACATATGTTGGTGCCTGTTCGGCCACGCAGCAGCTGCCCACAGTTTTGCTTGCATTGTATTTTTCATACTTCTTCGCAGTTGCGAAAGCTTCAAACAGCATATGAGCTGTCGGCTGATACCCTAACTTTTGGGTCAGGCCTATACCTTTTTTAGTACTGATTTGCTTCCGCCTATATTGTTACTGATTATTATTGTTTTTGTACAGCACAGTGGGTTAAATATGATTTACAAGTAAATAAATGAACATCAAAATTAAATATTATAAATAAATAGAGAAAAATAATAAGTAAAAATAAATATTAAATATGAATTAAAACAAAATAAATAAAAAAGTCAATATTAAATTTGATAAAAATTTAAATATATAAAAATTAAATAAACAAAAAAAAATGATTTTAAAATTAATAAATAAAAGTCACTATTAAATTTGGATAAATAAAATAAAAAAGTAAATAAATAAAGTAATAACAATTAAAAATAAAATAATGAAACTTATAAATAAAATAAATAAAAATTAAATAATAAATATGATCAATAATAAAATACAATAAAATAATATTAATATGATGTAAAAATATTAAACAAAAAAAAAAATAAATTCAATACAATTCTTTTTGTTTAAATATGATTAAAATATTGCAAATAATTAACTTTAAAAAAAATAAATAAATAAAAATTTTAAAAGTGGTGGAGATATTAAAAATCAATAAATAAAAAAAAAAATAAATATTTAAAATAATTAATAAATAAAAAAAGTTTCATAATACAACAAAATAAATAAAAAAGTATTAAAAAATACAAAAAAATAACGATTTGAGAGAAAATAAAGATTTAGATAAAAATAGTAAATTTAATAGAAAAACTCTTAATCTGTTTACTAAAGCGCGCATCCAAAAATAGTTGCCAAAATTTGTTGCTTATGAATTATTGATTGTTTATTAAATATATAGTCATTACATCTGCTTCTTTTTAGGTTATTATTGTAAATGAGCAGTAGCCGTTGCTAATAAAAAAAAAAATATTGTATTGGATTAAAATAACTGCCCTATAAAGAAAATTATGGAAATAATTATACGTCATAATTCTAATTCATTTTGAACCAATGGTTTTGCTTTTGTTATAAAATAAATACTGATGTTAACTTTGAGTCATTGGACTTTAATAATAAAATTCTAGATTTTGTTCTGATTTCCGGAGACATGGGAGCATAAAATAAAGGGGGAGTTGTAATAGTTTTGGGGTCATAAAAACCGTTTCTTCTTATGACCATGGTTGGGTGGGTATAGACCAGGGTGTGGCAGTTAACATCTTATAAGACCACCCCTGCTTTTCTTAAATTTTGTCCGAATTTCAACAGTGTGCCTGCATTTGTTTTATTGTTTATTAGATATTGGCAGTATTCAGATCGAGTCGTATTGTAGATTCGAGTCGGATTAGATTATTGACAAGAGGATCGACTCATGTGTTTTGTTTTTTTTTTTTTAGAATCAGGAGGGACTCTATAATAATTAAGTTTTCGTGGCTTTGTGTAAAGCATAGCAAAAACCCACCTCACAATCCCGAAAGAGCTAAGGGTTCAAAGGGTCCCGCTCCGCTATATGCTTGCACGCGAGATGGTCGTGAATGATATTTGCAACCGTCTTCTCACATCCGGGGCTGACTATTCTTAGGAATTTTTGGTACGCCCAACGTGAGACTGGCAACGTCACATAAATTTTTTGGCGCCCAACGTGGGGCCGCAACAACTTTAGCATCGTGAAACTTATAACAGCATCGGAAGATCCGATACAGGTTGTTGTTGGCCTACTTTGATGGAAGTAGGGCAGAAGGAGTAAAGTGTCTTTGATTCTGGACTTTGACTAATCTTACGTATGTGAAATTACTCGACCGAATCGCACTTTGCATCTTTTAAGGATTATCTTGTGTAATTCTGTTATCGATTATCGAGAGCCTTACATCCTTCAATACCAAGCTCGTTTGTTTTCGCTAGGTCTTATAAATTGTTGGAGCAATTTAAGTAATACCTCTTTATACATTTTCGGAATTCGAATATTTGAATCTTTGAATATTATCGACCAAAATTATCGGTATTGAGATTGCTTAATAGTTCAAATAATTTATTAGTTTCTAGTAACTTTTGCTCTTTTTTGGTATCGCATTGATGAAGATCGATTGTAACTCCGCTTTCTTCTGGAATACAATAGTATATGCATAGGAAGCCTTCGATGTAATCAGGTATCAAAAATGACAAAGTTTAGTTTCAATAGCCCATATTAATAATCCTCCACTGTTGAGTCGGAACAAAGTTTAAACTCCTTTTTATTTATGTCTCTCAAAAATGTCGATGGAAATCTAAATTTGAAATATGCCCGTTACACGTAGTTTTGAAGAACCTCAGCCACTGCCACCAGCAGAAGCGGCTGAAAATATTTGTCATATTTGCAGTGAACACATGTCGCATACACAACCTTGTGCGATAACTAATTGTGGTCATGTGTTTCACAAAAATTGTCTAGAAAATCGAATCAAAAGTATTAAAGAGTGTCCCAAGTTGTTTGAAAAAGGTTAGTCATAACGAATGGAAAGTGGTTGTAGGAAATCATTCGCCTAATGCCAAAACAGCAATCGCAATTGTCTACGCAACCAAATCCACCCGTAGTCTCGCAAATCGTTACACGTTCATTGCAACGTCAATTTGACGCCGCGCAAGCGTTGTCGGCGGCCGATGAAGAAGCGAGAAGTAATGTTGATCACAGTACAAGTACTGAGAGGAATTCTCCACTTCGTAGTACGCCCAACATCAGGGGCCAGACCAAAAGTGCCTGCTTATGAAAGGGGAAATGCACATAGAAGAAGAGGAAGACCATTTAGACCAGCACAGCCTTCGAGACCAAATAATGGTCGTCGTAATATACAAACTCCAGAACCAGATATAGAATCAATCGTAAGAGAAACGGTGAGTCGAGTAATCGCTTCTATGAATAGTTCAGGTTTGATAGTAGCAACTGCAGCAGCAGCAGATTAAACCGTGGAAGGGTTATCGTCCAGCCAGAGAAGCTCACGTAACACCAATTTGGGTCCACTATTGACTACACATAAAATTGCTGATATGTTACAAAAAGTGGGGTGTTCGTTTTGATGGTTCGTCGGAAGGTTTATCGGTTGAAGGATTTTTGTATAGAGTGAACATTCTCACTCGAGAAAACTTAAACAATGATTTTCAATTATTGAACAAACATATTCACTTATTACTGAATGAAAAAGCCAGTCGTTGGTTTTGGCGTTTCCATCGAAGAGTTCAAACCTTCACATGGGAAGAGTTTTGTGAAGAGTTAAGAGAGCAATATCGCGAGAGCCGTTCTGTCACTGAACTTCGAGAACAGATAAGAGCTCGTAAACAAAAAGTTGGCGAATCTTTTGATTCGTTTTATGAAAATATATGTAAGCTATGGATAAGTTGTCGGTCAGTTTTCCAGAAGACGAATTCGTAGAAATGATTCAAGGTAATCTGCTAACAGATATGAAAGACAGGTTATTGTTTGAGAAAGTCTCATCTATATCCGCTTTACGTCGTCTGGTACAAAAACGCGAAAATATTCTACAGGAAGTTGGAAAGAATCGGTCAGTATCTTTTTAAGGCCAAAGAAACTTCTCGAGTTTATGCTGTTGAAGAAACTGCTCTCGAAGAAGAGTCTAGTTCTGAGGTCGAGGCAGAGATAGCTGAATTAAAGCGAGGAACTGCTTCTAAATTAGTTTGTTGGAACTGTGAAATCCCGGACACATCTGGGAGAATTGCTTAAATGAGCGTAGAGTTTTTTGTTACGGATGCGGTACTCCTCAGGTATACAAGCCGAATTGTCAAACCTGTAAACAGAGGTAGGAAAACCGTCAATCCGGGGCATTCAATGCAGGAATGATGTCCCGACAGTAGAGATAGATAATAAAATTGAACCTAAGATTAGAGAAAATGAAGGATACATCGGTGATGAACTCACGATGTTAAGATTTTTACCTTACCATGAAAGATTAAGGAATTATAATTTAGTAAGAGATAGAATTTTTAGAACACATTTAGTTAAGAGCCGTCGTAATACCTTACGTATGCGAAAATATTATAGAAAAATAAAGAAACAAAAGGAACTGGTTATCTCAACAATTTTTCAAAATGAGTCGGATCGACGTAGTTACGCGAAAGTCGCGTTCCTAACTTTTAGCGAATTTGGTTTGCTCGACACCGGAGCCAACATTAGTTGCATTGGATCGTCGCTAGCATTAGAAAATTTTTCTGATTTACCAAATTTTAAACCCATTAAATTGCAAGTGCGTACCGCAGATGCCAAACCACATCAGGTACTCGGAATTCTGAGAGTGAGCATGCAATATAATAAGCAGCAAGAAGATATTGACTTGTATGTCATACCTTCTATAGCTCAGCGATTAATTCTTGGCATAGATTTTTGGCGTATTTTTGCATTAGCACCTGGAATTATTAGCTCTATTTCTGAAGAAGAAACTGAAAATATCGAATTTGAAGATCACTATCCATTGTCCAAATTACAATCTCGTCAACTGGAAGCGGTCAAAGCATTATTTCCGAATTTCGAAAAGCAAGGTCTCGGACGAACTGCGTTAATTAAACATCATATAGATATTTCTGATGCTAAAGCGGTGAAGCAACGAAAACTATCCAATTAGTCCAGCTGTAGAGAAGTTGATGTACAAAGAGATTGATCGTATGTTAGAGCTAGGAGTCATTGAACCGTCACAGTCAGCATGGAGCTCACCTATTCGTCTTGTGGTGAAACCAAATAAGGTCCGGTTATGTCTTGATGCGCGAAAACTTAACGAAGTAACGAAAAAGGATGCTTATCCTTTACAGAAGGAATATTTGCTCGTTTACCAAAAGCTAACTTAATTACGAAGTTGGATCTTAAAGACGCTTATTGGCAAATTGAGTTGTCTGATGAAGCCAAACCGTTAACAGCTTTTACTGTTCCCGGTCGTTCGCTGTTTCAGTTTAGAGTCATGCCTTTTGGGTTATGTAATGCTCCATCCACAATGTGTCGATTGATGGATGACTTAATTCCACCAGACTTACGTTATTGTGTTTTTGGTTATCTTGATGACTTATGTATTGTTTCAGGAGATTTTGAGTCACATTTGGCAGTATTAGTGCGTATAGCTGATCAATTTAAAAAGGCTAATCTCACATTAAATATTTCCAAAAGCAAATTTTGTGTTACAACAGTAAACTATTTAGGATACGTTATTGGAAGCGATGGAATTTCTCCAGATCCAGAGAAAATATCCTGTGTCCAAAATTGGCCCACACCCAAAAACTTAAAACAAGTACGAGGTTTCCTTGGAGTTTGCGGATGGTACCGACGGAAAAAATGGATGGCGCTTAAGTTGTATACCTATACATTACCGCTAAAGTAGATGATTTATATTACTTGTAATATATATTTTGAAACTTAAGTGAGTAGGAAGGTGCTATGGTGTGCTTAGAAGTGTTTGGCGTAAGCCTGCATGGAGCCGTCATTGGTACAGATCTTGGTGGTAGTAGCAAATAATCGAATGAGACCTTGGAGGACTGAAGTGGAGAAGGGTTTCGTGTGCACAGTGGTTGATCACGAGTTAGTCGGTCCTAAGTTCAAGGCGAAAGCCGAAAATTTTCAAGTAAAAAAAAGTAACTAAAATTTATATTTTGTCATAATTAAAAAACTTGAATAATTTTGAACGAAAGGGAATACGGTTCCAATTCCGTAACCTGTTGAGTATCCGTTTGTTATTAAATATAGGCCTCGTGGTCATCCTGGCAACAGGAACGACCATAAAGAAGCAATAACATGGTTTATGTGCTCGTTCTGGGTAAATAGACTTTCTATCATTTATGGTAATTTCTTGTTCCCCGTATAGTTTAGTTACGTAGCCAATTGTGGAACTTTCTTGGTAACATTTTTAAGAAAACTAGTTGGGCAACTAGTTAGTTTTTTTAAATTATAACGATTATCAATTAACAATCAATTCAGAACTGGCACGGACTTGGGGAATCCGACTGTCTAATTAAAACAAGGCAATGTGATGGACCTAGCGGGTGTTGACACAATGTGATTTCTGCCCAGTGCTCTGAATGTCAAAGTGAAGAAATTCAAGTAAGCACGGGTCAACGGCGGGAGTAACTATGACCTTCTTAAGGGAAAACTGCGGAAAAAAAAAAAAAAAAATAGCCAAATGCCTCGTCATCTAATTAGTGACGCGCATGAATGGATTAACGAGATTCCTACTGTCCCTATCTACTCAGTCTGGTTTCAACTGTTGAGCTGAACAGACGTGCTGAGGGGTGCCTGCATTTCGTAGTGTTTTTGCGATAACAGTTATTTGTTGTCTTTCGAGTAGCGGTAAATTTTCGCGTGTGCGCTTTGTGCTTCTCGTTCGCTGTGTGCGTGTGAGTAGCGTGGGAAAATCGTCGCGCGTCGTTGCGAGTGTGTGCGTGCGTGTGCTTGTTTTAAGCGCTCTTAAAGCAGATTAATTTCGTGTGACCTACTTTCTGGTGAGTACAGTTGTGTGTTTTTTAAGACTTGCACAAAAGTCTTGGATGCCAGCGTGCAAGCCGGCCGTTGGAGCTGGGGGAGAGGTCCGTCGATGGACGACCTCCTTCGGTGGCTGACGGGAAGGTTAAGCGGAAGGGGGGATCGGCGTCAGCGAAGAAGCTGAAGAAGGCAGCTTCTTTAGATGATGCTGGGTTAGGTAAAGAGTGTCTGGGAGCCGCTAGTGGTGGTGTCAGCGCCGCTACTAACGTGCTTAGTGTGGCTGAGGAGAATCTGGTGTCTGCAGATTCGACACCGATGTGCTCATTTGGGGAGTATGCTTGAAGAGTTTAGGGTGGCTGAAAAGGCAGCAGAGGCGTTGGTTGCTCCATTGAGCAAGCCAGGACCAAAGATGCGCAAGGGGAAGCCCAGTAGACAAAATGAAGGCGATCAGCAAGGACGTGCTCACGCTCGTATTTGCTGATTGCGGAATGCAAGGCAATGCGCTGGTTAGTGTAGTTGACTACCTAGCGGAAATGGAGACGCTGCTGTTTTCGCAGATGGCGGAAAATGAGCGTCTCCGAGGACGGTTGGAGGAGGCTCGCACTCATTCGAGTAGTGGCCACTCTAATGACCCTTTCCGAGCGCCAGCGCCGGTTAGTGGGGGTGCTCCGCTGCGTGCACCAGTTGCCAAAGGCGGTCCAAAGTCGGCAACGCCGTCTACCCCGGAGACTCCGAAACCCAAGCCAGTAGACCCATGGGTCCCTCGTGGTCCGCAGCAAGACTGCGAAGACCTCAAAAGAAGTGGTTGATCAGGTGGTGAAGGAGGTAGGGCCAACCCTGGGTGTACGGGTGCACAAGGTTCGTCCTCTTCGGGATGGTGGTGCTATTATTCGCACTCCATCCTTTGCAGAGCGGAAAGTGATCACAGGAAACACGAAATTCAAAGAGGAGGGGCTTGAAGTGAGTGTGAATGTTAAACTAGGGCCTAAAATTGTGGTGACGGACGTTCACTCGCAGATTACTCCTGACGAGTTCATGAGTGATCTTTACGAGATGAACCTCAAGGACAGTATGTCTCTTGAGGCCTTCAAGAAGGGCGTCCGTATGGTGAGCAAGCCATGGCCTATGACTGGTGGGTCAGCATCGGTCAATGTTGTGTTAGAGGGCGATGGCATGGCCATGCAAACTCTGCTCGATGTTGGCCGCTGCTATAACAAGTGGTTTTCTTTCCGCTTGAGGAACTTCAACCCGGTTCTGAACTGCTTCCGTTGCCTGGGCTTTGACCATAAGGACTGCAGGGCCAAGCACGATGTCTGTCGGCGCTGTGGTCAAATGGGCCATCGTGAGTGCGAGTGCCGAGGCATACTCGGCAATTTGCGATCGGTGATTCTATGCACTCGGGTAAAGCCGGTGCCGGTGGTTATGGGTAAGTGTATCCGATACACTTGGTAAAAAATTATGAGTGGACCGGCACGATTGTATGTATGTACATACATATGTACGTTTGTGTGTATGTATATTGAGATGCAAGAAATGCCGTCGGCTTTTTGTATTGTTCTTGTTATTGCTGGTGCGCTGTTCTTGCACTCATTTTATTTCTTGAAAATTTAAATTCGAAAACTATTTTTTGGCTTTGTGTAGTGTATTTATTTGATGTCTTATATAATTAATAAAAATCAAATTTTAATTTTAAAGAATTCTAATATATTGATAAGAAACAAAACAAGTAAAAATACAACTAATCAGTTTTGGAAAATCCGGGTTTTATAAAGTGAAATTTTACCTGTTTTATGAGTTCTTGGGTTTTTTATATTCATCAATAACCGGAAAATCAGAAATTTTATTACCTGTTTATTACACTATTGTAAATGCTTATATAATTGCAAAAGGGTATTTTGCATATTTGTACAATTTCCATAAATTTCAGGAAAAACCATCTGTTATTTTCTTTGATCATTTGTAAAAGTTAAAACACGCAAAAATCATTCACAAAGCAAAAGTCATAAAATCTAACCGCGAGCCGCGACACACAAGCATCAATAGGGGTGGGGGAAAAACACCCAAGTGTTTGATCAAATACTCGAGTGTCTGAGCAAAACACTTGGGTGTCTGAGCAAAACACTTGGGTATCTGAGCAAGACACTTGGGTATCTGAGTAAGACACTTGGGTGTTTTTCAGAATTTGAACAGATACTCATAAGACACAAGCCATTTCGTCATGAGTGCAAAAATGATCGGTTGCACGGAGAACAACCACCGGCAAGACACAAGTGTCAACAAGCCGAGTGTCTAAAATGATCGGGTGCACGAAGAACAACCACCGGCAAGACACAAGTGTGTACAAGCCGAGTGCCTAAAATGATCGGGTGCCGAATAAGCAAGTGCAAGAAAGGCCTGAGTATGACAATGACTCATACTCGCAGCACTCGCATGATTTTGAGTAAGTGTGTATCTCTTACTCGGTTTGCGAGTGCTAAGTAGCACCGGCACTCAAAAATTTATGGGTGTGAGTTGAGTGTCGAAATTTGCCACCCTTGACGATGTCTGGTGCATATGGAAAACCATATAAGGACATTGTAATTTATTAGCATGTATGGAATTTATCAAACAATTTTGATAAGAGTTTATTTAAATTAACATAAAATAAATTTCAAAAATAGATAAAGTGCTGATAGATTATATGAGTACAGTGCGTTAATTTTTCGGAATTATATAAATGGCATGATTATCATTGATTTTTATGTTTATTATAAGCACGTGTATGATTAACAATGCGAAAGATTCAGGATACCTTCGAGACCCGTCTTGAAACACGGACCAAGGAGTCTAACATATGTGCAAGTTATTGGGATATAAACCTAATAGCGTAATTAACTTGACTATTATTGGGATTAGTTTTTTAACTATTTACAGTTAATTAACGCAATCCCGGGGTGTTCTATATAGTTATGTATAATAATATTTATATTATTTATGCTTCTAACTGGAACGTACCTTGAGCATATATGCTGTGACCCGAAAGATGGTGAACTATACTTGAAGTCAGGGGAAACCCTGATGGAAGACCGAAACAGTTCTGACATGCAAATCGATTGTCAGAATTGAGTATAGGGGCGAAAGACCAATCGAACCATCTAGTAGCTGGTTCCTTCCGAAGTTTCCCTCAGGATAGCTGGTGCATTTAACTGTTGTATAAAATAATCTTATCTGGTAAAGAGAATGATTAGAGGCCTTAGGGTCGAAACGATCTTAACTTATTCTCAAACTTTAAAATGGGTAAGAACCTTAACTTTCTTGATATGAAGTTTAAGGTTATGATATAATGTGCCCAGTGGGCCACTTTTGGTAAGCAGAACTGGCGCTGTGGGATGAACCAAACGGAATGTTGTGGTGCCCAAATTAACAACTCATTCAGAAACCATGAAAGGCGTTGGTTGCTTAAAACAGCAGGACGGTGATCATGGAAGTCGAAATCCGCTAAGGAGTGTGTAACAACTCACCTGCCGAAGCAAATAGCCCTTAAAAATGGATGGCGCTTAAAGTTGTATACCTATACATTACCGCTAAAGTAGATGATTTATATTACTTGTAATATAAATTTTGTAACTTTAGTGAGTAGGAAGGTACAATGGTGTGCTTAGAAGTGTTTGGCGTAAGCCTGCATGGAGCCGTCATTGGTACAGATCTTGGTAGTAGTATCAAATGAGACCTTGGAGGACTGAAGTGGAGAAGGGTTTCGTGTGCACAGTGGTTGATCACGAGCTAGTCGGTCCTAAGTTCAAGGCGAAAGCCGAAAATTTTCAAGTAAAAAAAAAGTAACTAAAATTTATATTTTGTCATAATTAAAAAACTTGAATAATTTTGAACGAAAGGGAATACGGTTCCAATTCCGTAACCTGTTGAGTATCCGTTTGTTATTAAATATAGGCCTCGTAGTCATCTTGGCAACAGGAACGACCATAAAGAAGCAATAACATGGTTTATGTGCTCGTTCTGGATAAATAGAGTTTCTATCATTTATGGTAATTTCTTGTTCCCCGTATAGTTTAGTTACGTAGCCAATTGTGGAACTTCCTTGGTAACATTTTTAAGAAAACTAGTTGGGCAACTAGTTAGTTCTTTTAAATTTTTAATGGTCGCAAATGACAAAATTGTGCGTAAAATCTCTTTCTCCTTGAGATTTTAAATTTGCCGCGCAAAGTTAGCGAAGACACAAACCATGGCACGATAAAGGGACAATACACCTCTGCAAATTAAATTTTCCTCCGTGGTGAATTGTCTAGCGAAAGATCGTAGGAGAAGGAGACGAGCTTTGTCACTTTGGCAACGACAGCTCTCATTCTTTTCTTATTGGACATTCTTGGTTGATGGTGTTTTAATAAAACAAATATAAAACACATGCATCACCAGAAAAGAAGAAATACATAATCTGTCATTATCATCAGCATCCATCGATGCTTTTTTGCTTTGAGCAAAATAAATACACCAGCTCGTTACGCTTGCTACGCAAAGGTAATTATTTCTATGAAATAATGAAATTTTACATTGGTCCTAACTTCGAATTTTTTCTCATATGTAGATTGTGAAAATTCGTCTAAGCCGTCATTTTTGTTATTAAATAATACGGATAGACAAAATTCTACACCTATAGTGGATTTGAATTCCACAATTCCGGCGCATGTTAGTCAGCGGAGGCCGACTATTTCGTGCCGGAAGCTTTTTATATTTCTGGTCTGCCGCCTGCAGAACCAAAAAAATGCAACAACAGTGAAGTGCAGTGCATCTCTGGGCAGATCACTCTTGCACCACTGTGCCGAGCCGCGCAAGGCTCTTGTACCAGAATCGTCACTTCTCTCGTTTGCCGCTTCTATCGTTCGCCGTCTCCACTCAGCAGCAGCAGCATCAGCAGCAGTGCAATGCCAGTGCCAGTGCTAGTGAAGATGTGTAGTGCAAGTTTGTGAATAATAGTATGACAAAAATAAGTTTGTTTAAAGTTAAAAGGTCATACAATAGTTGTGCACAGAGGCAATAGTAAAAGGGGTAAAAGCCCAAATAAAAAGCAAAAAGATTTGCATTTGCCGTCAATATATTAAAAACAATTTAGTTGCCATACATATAAAATAATAAGAAACGAAAAAGATAACGAAAAGTAAAGAGAAATATCAATTGTAATTTGGCACTTATTTTTTTTTGCGCTATTTTTTTTTTTGGTTTGCTTTGTTTTGTTTACCATTCTTGCCCTAGGCATTAAAGGGTATATCCAACGTGAAACACAAAAATTAAAAAAAAAAAATATATATAAATAAATAAATAATGCAAATATAATCTCATACATAATAACAAGCCACAATAAAACCTTGTGCAAAACAATAATAATTATGACAATGTGTGTGTATGTGAACAACCAAACAAAAGTATATACCCTATAAGGTATATAAACAATCATTATTATCATCATCATTAAAATCATCGTCATCATCAACATCATCATCACCAACAGCAACAACATCATGAAGGCCTTCGTCGTGGAGTTCTGTCTGGTAAGTTAAAAGTCCGAGTGTCCGAAATAAAAATACATAAAAGAAGTTTGTATAACATAAATATTCGTACATATTTAATTACATACATACCTACATACATACATATGTTGGTGCCTGTTCGGCCACGCAGCAGCTGCCCACAGTTTTTCTTGCATTGTATTTTTCATACTTCTTCGCAGTTGCGAAAGCTTCAAACAGCATATGAGCTGTCGGCTGATACCCTAACTTTTGGGTCAGGCCTATACCTTTTTTAGTACTGATTTGCTTCCGCCTATATTGTTACTATTATTATTGTTTGTTGGTACAGCACAGTGGGTTAAATATGATTTACAAGTAAATAAATGAACATCAAAATTAAATATTATAAATAAAATAGAGAAAAATAAATAAGTAAAAAATAAATATTAAATATGAATTAAAAACAAATAAATAAAAAGTCAATATTAAATTTGATAAAAAATTTAAATATATAAAAATTAAATAAACACAAAAAAATGATTTAAAATTAAATAAATAAAGTCACTATTAAATTTGGATAAATAAAAATATAAAAAGTAAAAATAAATAAAGTAATAACAATTAAAAATAAAATAATGAAACTTATAAATAAAATAAATAAAAATTAAATAATAAATATGATTCAATAATAAATACAATAAAATAAATATTAAATATGAGTAAAAATATTAAACAAAAAATAAAAATAAATTCAATACAATTTTTTTTTGTTTAAATATGAGTAAAATATTGCAAAATAATTAACTTTAAAAAAAAAAATAAATAAATAAAAATTTTAAAAGTGGTGGAGATATTAAAAATCAATAAATAAAAAAAAATAAATATTTAAAATAAGTAAATAAATAAAAAAATGTTTCATAATACAACAAAAATAAAATAAATATTAAAAAATACAAAAATAACGATTTGAGAAGAAAATAAAGATTTTAAAGTAAAAATAGTAAATTTAATAGAAAAACCTCATGAATCTGTTTACTAAAGCGCGCATCCAAAAATAGTTGCCAAAATTTGTTTGCTTATGAATTATTGATTGTTTATTAAATATTATTAGTCATTACATCTGCTTCTTTTTTAGTTATTATTGTAAATGAGCAGTAGCCGTTGCTAATAAAAAAAAAAATATTGTATTGGATTAAAATAACTGCCCTATAAAGAAAATTATGGAAATAATTATACCGTCATAATTCTAATTCATTTTGAACCAATGGTTTTGCTTTTGTTATAAATAAATACTGATGTTAACTTTGAGTTATTGGACTTTAATAATAAAATTCTAGATTTTGTTCTGATTTCCGGAGACATGGGAGCATAAAATAAAGGGGGAGTTGTAATAGTTTTGGGGTCATAAAAACCGTTTCTTCTTATGACTATGGTTGGGTGGGTATAGACCAGGGTGTGGCAGTTAACATCTTATAAGACCACCCCTGCTTTTCTTAAATTTTGTCCGAATTTCAACAGTGTGCCTGCATTTGTTTTATTGTTTATTAGATATTGGCAGTATTCAGATCGAGTCGTATTGTAGATTCGAGTCGGATTAGATTATTGACAAGAGGATCGACTCATGTGTTTTGTTTTTTTTTTTTAGAATCAGGAGGGACTCTATAATAATTAAGTTTTCGTGGCTTTGTGTAAAGCATAGCAAAAACCCACCTCACAATCCCGAAAGAGCTAAGGGTTCAAAGGTCCCCGCTCCGCTATATGCTTGCACGCGAGATGGTCGTGAATGATATTTGCAACCGTCTTCTCACATCCGGGGCTGACTATTCTTAGGAATTTTTGGTACGCCCAACGTGAGACTGGCAACGTCACATAAATTTTTGGCGCCCAACGTGGGGCCGCAACAACTTTAGCATCGTGAAACTTATAACAGCATCGGAAGATCCGATACAGGTTGTTGTTGGCCTACTTTGATGGAAGTAGGGCAGAAGGAGTAAAGTGTCTTTGATTCTGGACTTTGACTAATCTTACGTATGTGAAATTACTCGACCGAATCGCACTTTGCATCTTTTAAGGATTATCTTGTGTAATTCTGTTATCGATTATCGAGAGCCTTACATCCTTCAATACCAAGCTCGTTTGTTTTCGCTAGGTCTTATAAATTGTTGGAGCAATTTAAGTAATACCTCTTTATACATTTTCGGAATTCGAATATTTGAATCTTTGAATATTATCGACCAAAATTATCGGTATTGAGATTGCTTAATAGTTCAAATAATTTATTAGTTTCTAGTAACTTTTGCTCTTTTTTTGGTATCGCATTGATGAAGATCGATTGTAACTCCGCTTTCTTCTGGAATACAATAGTATATGCATAGGAAGCCTTCGATGTAATCAGGTATCAAAAATGACAAAGTTTAGTTTCAATAGCCCATATTAATAATCCTCCACTGTTGAGTCGGAACAAAGTTTAAACTCCTTTTTATTTATGTCTCTCAAAAATGTCGATGGAAATCTAAATTTGAAATATGCCCGTTACACGTAGTTTTGAAGAACCTCAGCCACTGCTACCAGCAGAAGCGGCTGAAAATATTTGTCATATTTGCAGTGAACACATGTCGCATACACAACCTTGTGCGATAACTAATTGTGGTCATGTGTTTCACAAAAATTGTCTAGAAAATCGAATCAAAAGTATTAAAGAGTGTCCAAGTTGTTTGAAAAAGGTTAGTCATAACGAATGGAAAGTGGTTGTAGGAAATCATTCGCCTAATGCCAAACAGCAATCGCAATTGTCTACGCAACCAAATCCACCCGTAGTCTCGCAAATCGTTACACGTTCATTGCAACGTCAATTTGACGCCGCGCAAGCGTTGTCGGCGGCCGATGAAGAAGCGAGAAGTAATGTTGATCACAGTACAAGTACTGAGAGGAATTCTCCACTTCGTAGTACGCCCAACAATCAGGGGGCCAGACCAAAAGTGCCTGCTTATGAAAGGGGAAATGCACATAGAAGAAGAGGAAGACCATTTAGACCAGCACAGCCTTCGAGACCAAATAATGGTCGTCGTAATATACAAACTCCAGAACCAGATATAGAATCAATCGTAAGAGAAACGGTGAGTCGAGTAATCGCTTCTATGAATAGTTCAGGTTTGATAGTAGCAACTGCAGCAGCAGCAGATCAAACCGTGGAAGGGTTATCGTCCAGCCAGAGAAGCTCACGTAACACCAATTTGGGTCCACTATTGACTACACATAAAATTGCTGATATGTTACAAAAGTGGGGTGTTCGTTTTGATGGTTCGTCGGAAGGTTTATCGGTTGAAGGATTTTTGTATAGAGTGAACATTCTCACTCGAGAAAACTTAAACAATGATTTTCAATTATTGAACAAACATATTCACTTATTACTGAATGAAAAAGCCAGTCGTTGGTTTTGGCGTTTCCATCGAAGAGTTCAAACCTTCACATGGGAAGAGTTTTGTGAAGAGTTAAGAGAGCAATATCGCGAGAGCCGTTCTGTCACTGAACTTCGAGAACAGATAAGAGCTCGTAAACAAAAAGTTGGCGAATCTTTTGATTCGTTTTATGAAAATATATGTAAGCTTATGGATAAGTTGTCGGTCAGTTTTCCAGAAGACGAATTCGTAGAAATGATTCAAGGTAATCTGCTAACAGATATGAAAGACAGGTTATTGTTTGAGAAAGTCTCATCTATATCCGCTTTACGTCGTCTGGTACAAAAACGCGAAAATATTCTACAGGAAGTTGGAAAGAATCGGTCAGTATCTTTTAAGGCCAAAGAAACTTCTCGAGTTTATGCTGTTGAAGAAACTGCTCTCGAAGAAGAGTCTAGTTCTGAGGTCGAGGCAGAGATAGCTGAATTAAAGCGAGGAACTGCTTCTAAATTAGTTTGTTGGAACTGTGAAATCCCCGGACACATCTGGGAGAATTGCTTAAATGAGCGTAGAGTTTTTTTTGTTACGGATGCGGTACTCCTCAGGTATACAAGCCGAATTGTCAAACCTGTAAACAGAGGTAGGAAAACCGTCAATCCGGGGCATTCAATGCAGGAATGATGTCCCGACAGTAGAGATAGATAATAAAATTGAACC
Source organism: Drosophila albomicans (assembly GCF_009650485.2). NCBI lineage: Eukaryota > Metazoa > Arthropoda > Insecta > Diptera > Drosophilidae > Drosophila > Drosophila albomicans. The sequence continues at coordinate 20,822 of NW_026263537.1, read as the reverse complement.
TAAGATTAGAGAAAATGAAGGATACATCGGTGATGAACTCACGATGTTAAGATTTTTACCTTACCATGAAAGATTAAGGAATTATAATTTTAGTAAGAGATAGAATTTTTAGAACACATTTAGTTAAGAGCCGTCGTAATACCTTACGTATGCGAAAATATTATAGAAAAATAAAGAAACAAAAGAAACTGGTTATCTCAACAATTTTTCAAAATGAGTCGGAAAGTCGCGTTCCTAACTTTTAGCGAATTTGGTTTGCTCGACACCGGAGCCAACATTAGTTGCATTGGATCGTCGCTAGCATTAGAAAATTTTTCTGATTTACCAAATTTTAAAACCATTAAATTGCAAGTGCGTACCGCAGATGCCAAACCACATCAGGTACTCGGAATTCTGAGAGTGAGCATGCAATATAATAAGCAGCAAGAAGATATTGACTTGTATGTCATACCTTCTATAGCTCAGCGATTAATTCTTGGCATAGATTTTTGGCGTATTTTTGCATTAGCACCTGGAATTATTAGCTCTATTTCTGAAGAAGAAACTGAAAATATCGAATTTGAAGATCACTATCCATTGTCCAAATACAATCTCGTCAACTGGAAAGCGGTCAAAGCATTATTTCCGAATTTCGAAAAGCAAGGTCTCGGACGAACTGCGTTAATTAAACATCATATAGATATTTCTGATGCTAAAGCGGTGAAGCAACGAAACTATCCAATTAGTCCAGCTGTAGAGAAGTTGATGTACAAAGAGATTGATCGTATGTTAGAGCTAGGAGTCATTGAACCGTCACAGTCAGCATGGAGCTCACCTATTCGTCTTGTGGTGAAACCAAATAAGGTCCGGTTATGTCTTGATGCGCGAAAACTTAACGAAGTAACGAAAAAGGATGCTTATCCTTTACAGAAGGAATATTTGCTCGTTTACCAAAAGCTAACTTAATTACGAAGTTGGATCTTAAAGACGCTTATTGGCAAATTGAGTTGTCTGATGAAGCCAAACCGTTAACAGCTTTTACTGTTCCCGGTCGTTCGCTGTTTCAGTTTAGAGTCATGCCTTTTGGGTTATGTAATGCTCCATCCACAATGTGTCGATTGATGGATGACTTAATTCCACCAGACTTACGTTATTGTGTTTTTGGTTATCTTGATGACTTATGTATTGTTTCAGGAGATTTTGAGTCACATTTGGCAGTATTAGTGCGTATAGCTGATCAATTTAAAAAAGGCTAATCTCACATTAAATATTTCCAAAAGCAAATTTTGTGTTACAACAGTAAACTATTTAGGATACGTTATTGGAAGCGATGGAATTTCTCCAGATCCAGAGAAAATATCCTGTGTCCAAAATTGGCCCACACCCAAAAACTTAAAACAAGTACGAGGTTTCCTTGGAGTTTGCGGATGGTACCGACGGAAAAAATGGATGGCGCTTAAGTTGTATACCTATACATTACCGCTAAAGTAGATGATTTATATTACTTGTAATATATATTTTGAAACTTAAGTGAGTAGGAAGGTGCTATGGTGTGTGCTTAGAAGTGTTTGGCGTAAGCCTGCATGGAGCCGTCATTGGTACAGATCTTGGTGGTAGTAGCAAATAATCGAATGAGACCTTGGAGGACTGAAGTGGAGAAGGGTTTCGTGTGCACAGTGGTTGATCACGAGTTAGTCGGTCCTAAGTTCAAGGCGAAAGCCGAAAATTTTCAAGTAAAAAAAAGTAACTAAAATTTATATTTTGTCATAATTAAAAAACTTGAATAATTTTGAACGAAAGGGAATACGGTTCCAATTCCGTAACCTGTTGAGTATCCGTTTGTTATTAAATATAGGCCTCGTGGTCATCCTGGCAACAGGAACGACCATAAAGAAGCAATAACATGGTTTATGTGCTCGTTCTGGGTAAATAGACTTTCTATCATTTATGGTAATTTCTTGTTCCCCGTATAGTTTAGTTACGTAGCCAATTGTGGAACTTTCTTGGTAACATTTTTAAGAAAACTAGTTGGGCAACTAGTTAGTTCTTTTAAATTATAACGATTATCAATTAACAATCAATTCAGAACTGGCACGGACTTGGGGAATCCGACTGTCTAATTAAAAACAAGGCAATGTGATGGACCTAGCGGGTGTTGACACAATGTGATTTCTGCCCAGTGCTCTGAATGTCAAAGTGAAGAAATTCAAGTAAGCACGGGTCAACGGCGGGAGTAACTATGACCTTCTTAAGGGAAAACTGCGGAAAAAAAAAAAAAAAATAGCCAAATGCCTCGTCATCTAATTAGTGACGCACATGAATGGATTAACGAGATTCCTACTGTCCCTATCTACTCAGTCTGGTTTCAACTGTTGAGCTGAACAGACGTGCTGAGGGGTGCCTGCATTTCGTAGTGTTTTTGCGATAACAGTTATTTGTTGTCTTTCGAGTAGCGGTAAATTTTCGCGTGTGCGCTTTGTGTGCTTCTCGTTCGCTGTGTGCGTGTGAGTAGCGTGGGAAAATCGTCGCGCGTCGTTGCGAGTGTGTGCGTGCGTGTGCTTGTTTTAAGCGCTCTTAAAGCAGATTAATTTCGTGTGACCTACTTTCTGGTGAGTACAGTTGTGTGTTTTTAAGACTTGCACAAAAGTCTTGGATGCCAGCGTGCAAGCCGGCCGTTGGAGCTGGGGGAGAGGTCCGTCGATGGACGACCTCCCTTCGGTGGCTGACGGGAAGGTTAAGCGGAAGGGGGGATCGGCGTCAGCGAAGAAGCTGAAGAAGGCAGCTTCTTTAGATGATGCTGGGTTAGGTAAAGAGTGTCTGGGAGCCGCTAGTGGTGGTGTCAGCGCCGCTACTAACGTGCTTAGTGTGGCTGAGGAGAATCTGGTGTCTGCAGATTCGACACCGATGTGCTCATTGGGGAGTATGCTTGAAGAGTTTAGGGTGGCTGAAAAGGCAGCAGAGGCGTTGGTTGCTCCATTGAGCAAGCCAGGACCAAAGATGCGCAAGGGAAGCCCAGTAGACAAAATGAAGGCGATCAGCAAGGACGTGCTCACGCTCGTATTTGCTGATTGCGGAATGCAAGGCAATGCGCTGGTTAGTGTAGTTGACTACCTAGCGGAAATGGAGACGCTGCTGTTTTCGCAGATGGCGGAAAAATGAGCGTCTCCGAGGACGGTTGGAGGAGGCTCGCACTCATTCGAGTAGTGGCCACTCTAATGACCCTTTCCGAGCGCCAGCGCCGGTTAGTGGGGGTGCTCCGCTGCGTGCACCAGTTGCCAAAGGCGGTCCAAAGTCGGCAACGCCGTCTACCCCGGAGACTCCGAAACCCAAGCCAGTAGACCCATGGTCCCTCGTGGTCCGCAGCAAGACTGCGAAGACCTCAAAAGAAGTGGTTGATCAGGTGGTGAAGGAGGTAGGGCCAACCCTGGGTGTACGGGTGCACAAGGTTTCGTCCTCTTCGGGATGGTGGTGCTATTATTCGCACTCCATCCTTTGCAGAGCGGAAAGTGATCACAGGAAACACGAAATTCAAAGAGGAGGGGCTTGAAGTGAGTGTGAATGTTAAACTAGGGCCTAAAATTGTGGTGACGGACGTTCACTCGCAGATTACTCCTGACGAGTTCATGAGTGATCTTTACGAGATGAACCTCAAGGACAGTATGTCTCTTGAGGCCTTCAAGAAGGGCGTCCGTATGGTGAGCAAGCCATGGCCTATGACTGGTGGGTCAGCATCGGTCAATGTTGTGTTAGAGGGCGATGGCATGGCCATGCAAACTCTGCTCGATGTTGACCGCTGCTATAACAAGTGGTTTTCTTTCCGCTTGAGGAACTTCAACCCGGTTCTGAACTGCTTCCGTTGCCTGGGCTTTGACCATAAGGACTGCAGGGCCAAGCACGATGTCTGTCGGCGCTGTGGTCAAATGGGCCATCGTGAGTGCGAGTGCCGAGGCATACTCGGCAATTTGCGATCGGTGATTCTATGCACTCGGGTAAAGCCGGTGCCGGTGGTTATGGGTAAGTGTATCCGATACACTTGGTAAAAAATTATGAGTGGACCGGCACGATTGTATGTATGTACATACATATGTACGTTTGTGTGTATGTATATTGAGATGCAAGAAATTGCCGTCGGCTTTTTGTATTGTTCTTGTTATTGCTGGTGCGCTGTTCTTGCACTCATTTTATTTCTTGAAAATTTAAATTCGAAAACTATTTTTTGGCTTTGTGTAGTGTATTTATTTGATGTCTTATATAATTAATAAAAATCAAATTTTAATTTTAAAGAATTCTAATATATTGATAAGAAACAAAACAAGTAAAAATACAACTAATCAGTTTTGGAAAATCCGGTTTTATAAAAAGTGAAATTTTACCTGTTTTATGAGTTCTTGGGTTTTTTATATTCATCAATAACCGGAAAATCAGAAATTTTATTACCTGTTTATTACACTATTGTAAATGCTTATATAATTGCAAAAGTGTATTTTGCATATTTGTACAATTTCCATAAATTTCAGGAAAAACCATCTGTTATTTTCTTTGATCATTTGTAAAAGTTAAAACACGCAAAAATCATTCACAAAGCAAAAGTCATAAAATCTAACCGCGAGCCGCGACACACAAGCATCAATAGGGGTGGGGGAAAAACACCCAAGTGTTTGATCAAATACTCGAGTGTCTGAGCAAAACACTTGGGTGTCTGAGCAAAACACTTGGTATCTGAGCAAGACACTTGGGTATCTGAGTAAGACACTTGGGTGTTTTCAGAATTTGAACAGATACTCATAAGACACAAGCCATTTCGTCATGAGTGCAAAAATGATCGGTTGCACGGAGAACAACCACCGGCAAGACACAAGTGTCAACAAGCCGAGTGTCTAAAATGATCGGGTGCACGAAGAACAACCACCGGCAAGACACAAGTGTGTACAAGCCGAGTGCCTAAAATGATCGGGTGCCGAATAAGCAAGTGCAAGAAAGGCCTGAGTATGACAATGACTCATACTCGCAGCACTCGCATGATTTTGAGTAAGTGTGTATCTCTTACTCGGTTGCGAGTGCTAAGTAGCACCGGCACTCAAAAATTTATGGGTGTGAGTTGAGTGTCGAAATTTGCCACCCTTGACGATGTCTGGTGCATATGGAAAACCATATAAGGACATTGTAATTTATTAGCATGTATGGAATTTATCAAACAATTTTGATAAGAGTTTATTTAAATTAACATAAAATAAATTTCAAAAATAGATAAAGTGCTGATAGATTATATGAGTACAGTGCGTTAATTTTTCGGAATTATATAATGGCATGATTATCATTGATTTTTATGTTTATTATAAGCACGTGTATGATTAACAATGCGAAAGATTCAGGATACCTTCGGGACCCGTCTTGAAACACGGACCAAGGAGTCTAACATATGTGCAAGTTATTGGGATATAAACCTAATAGCGTAATTAACTTGACTATTATTGGGATTAGTTTTTTAACTATTTATAGTTAATTAACGCAATCCCGGGGTGTTCTATATAGTTATGTATAATAATATTTATATTATTTATGCTTCTAACTGGAACGTACCTTGAGCATATATGCTGTGACCCGAAAGATGGTGAACTATACTTGAAGTCAGGGGAAACCCTGATGGAAGACCGAAACAGTTCTGACATGCAAATCGATTGTCAGAATTGAGTATAGGGGCGAAAGACCAATCGAACCATCTAGTAGCTGGTTCCTTCCGAAGTTTCCCTCAGGATAGCTGGTGCATTTAACTGTTGTATAAAATAATCTTATCTGGTAAAGAGAATGATTAGAGGCCTTAGGGTCGAAACGATCTTAACTTATTCTCAAACTTTAAATGGGTAAGAACCTTAACTTTCTTGATATGAAGTTTAAGGTTATGATATAATGTGCCCAGTGGGCCACTTTTGGTAAGCAGAACTGGCGCTGTGGGATGAACCAAACGGAATGTTGTGGTGCCCAAATTAACAACTCATTCAGAAACCATGAAAGGCGTTGGTTGCTTAAAACAGCAGGACGGTGATCATGGAAGTCGAAATCCGCTAAGGAGTGTGTAACAACTCACCTGCCGAAGCAAATAGCCCTTAAAATGGATGGCGCTTAAGTTGTATACCTATACATTACCGCTAAAGTAGATGATTTATATTACTTGTAATATAAATTTTGTAACTTTAGTGAGTAGGAAGGTACAATGGTGTGCTTAGAAGTGTTTGGCGTAAGCCTGCATGGAGCCGTCATTGGTACAGATCTTGGTAGTAGTAGCAAATGAGACCTTGGAGGACTGAAGTGGAGAAGGGTTTCGTGTGCACAGTGGTTGATCACGAGTTAGTCGGTCCTAAGTTCAAGGCGAAAGCCGAAAATTTTCAAGTAAAAAAAAAGTAACTAAAATTTATATTTTGTCATAATTAAAAAACTTGAATAATTTTGAACGAAAGGGAATACGGTTCCAATTCCGTAACCTGTTGAGTATCCGTTTGTTATTAAATATAGGCCTCGTGGTCATCCTGGCAACAGGAACGACCATAAAGAAGCAATAACATGGTTTATGTGCTCGTTCTGGGTAAATAGAGTTTCTATCATTTATGGTAGTTTCTTGTTCCCCGTATAGTTTAGTTACGTAGCCAATTGTGGAACTTTCTTGGTAACATTTTTAAGAAAACTAGTTGGGCAACTAGTTAGTTCTTTTAAATTATAACGATTATCAATTAACAATCAATTCAGAACTGGCACGGACTTGGGGAATCCGACTGTCTAATTAAAACAAGGCAATGTGATGGACCTAGCGGGTGTTGACACAATGTGATTTCTGCCCAGTGCTCTGAATGTCAAAGTGAAGAAATTCAAGTAAGCACCGGTCAACGGCGGGAGTAACTATGACCTTCTTAAGGGAAAACTGCGGAAAAAAAAAAAAAAAAAAATAGCCAAATGCCTCGTCATCTAATTAGTGACGCGCATGAATGGATTAACGAGATTCCTACTGTCCCTATCTACTCAGTCTGGTTTCAACTGTTGAGCTGAACAGACGTGCTGAGGGGTGCCTGCATTTCGTAGTGTTTTTGCGATAACAGTTATTTGTTGTCTTTCGAGTAGCGGTAAATTTTCGCGTGTGCGCTTTGTGCTTCTCGTTCGCTGTGTGCGTGTGAGTAGCGTGGGAAAATCGTCGCGCGTCGTTGCGAGTGTGTGCGTGCGTGTGCTTGTTTTAAGCGCTCTTAAAGCAGATTAATTTCGTGTGACCTACTTTCTGGTGAGTACAGTTGTGTGTTTTTAAGACTTGCACAAAAGTCTTGGATGCCAGCGTGCAAGCCGGCCGTTGGAGCTGGGGGAGTGGTGCGTCGATGGACGACCTCCCTTCGGTGGCTGACGGAAAGGTTAAGCGGAAGGGGGGGATCTGTCTGGGAGCCGCTAGTGGTGGTGTCAGCGCCGCTACTAACGTGCTTAGTGTGGCTGAGGAGAATCTGGTGTCGGCAGATTCGACCCCGATGTGCTCATTGGGGAGTATGCTTGAAGAGTTTAGGGCGGCTGAAAAGGCAGCAGAGGCGTTGGTTGCTCCCGTGGCTGACGGGAAGGTTAAGCGGAAGGGGGGATCGGCGTCAGCGAAGAAGCTGAAGAAGGCAGCTTCTTTAGATGATGCTGGGTTAGGTAAAGAGTGTCTGGGAGCCGCTAGTGGTGGTGTCAGCGCCGCTACTAACGTGCTTAGTGTGGCTGAGGAGAATCTGGTGTCTGCAGATTCGACACCGATGTGCTCATTGGGGAGTATGCTTGAAGAGTTTAGGGTGGCTGAAAAGGCAGCAGAGGCGTTGGTTGCTCCATTGAGCAAGCCAGGACCAAAGATGCGCAAGGGAAGCCCAGTAGACAAAATGAAGGCGATCAGCAAGGACGTGCTCACGCTCGTATTTGCTGATTGCGGAATGCAAGGCAATGCGCTGGTTAGTGTAGTTGACTACCCTAGCGGAAATGGAGACGCTGCTGTTTTCGCAGATGGCGGAAAATGAGCGTCTCCGAGGACGGTTGGAGGAGGCTCGCACTCATTCGAGTAGTGGCCACTCTAATGACCCTTTCCGAGCGCCAGCGCCGGTTAGTGGGGGTGCTCCGCTGCGTGCACCAGTTGCCAAAGGCGGTCCAAAGTCGGCAACGCCGTCTACCCCGGAGACTCCGAAACCCAAGCCAGTAGACCCATGGTCCCTCGTGGTCCGCAGCAAGACTGCGAAGACCTCAAAAGAAGTGGTTGATCAGGTGGTGAAGGAGGTAGGGCCAACCCTGGGTGTACGGGTGCACAAGGTTCGTCCTCTTCGGGATGGTGGTGCTATTATTCGCACTCCATCCTTTGCAGAGCGGAAAGTGATCACAGGAAACACGAAATTCAAAGAGGAGGGGCTTGAAGTGAGTGTGAATGTTAAACTAGGGCCTAAAATTGTGGTGACGGACGTTCACTCGCAGATTACTCCTGACGAGTTCATGAGTGATCTTTACGAGATGAACCTCAAGGACAGTATGTCTCTTGAGGCCTTCAAGAAGGGCGTCCGTATGGTGAGCAAGCCATGGCCTATGACTGGTGGGTCAGCATCGGTCAATGTTGTGTTAGAGGGCGATGGCATGGCCATGCAAACTCTGCTCGATGTTGGCCGCTGCTATAACAAGTGGTTTTCTTTCCGCTTGAGGAACTTCAACCCGGTTCTGAACTGCTTCCGTTGCCTGGGCTTTGACCATAAGGACTGCAGGGCCAAGCACGATGTCTGTCGGCGCTGTGGTCAAATGGGCCATCGTGAGTGCGAGTGCCGAGGCATACTCGGCAATTTGCGATCGGTGATTCTATGCACTCGGGTAAAGCCGGTGCCGGTGGTTATGGGTAAGTGTATCCGATACACTTGGTAAAAAATTATGAGTGGACCGGCACGATTGTATGTATGTACATACATATGTACGTTTGTGTGTATGTATATTGAGATGCAAGAAATGCCGTCGGCTTTTTGTATTGTTCTTGTTATTGCTGGTGCGCTGTTCTTGCACTCATTTTTATTTCTTGAAAATTTAAATTCGAAAACTATTTTTGGCTTTGTGTAGTGTATTTATTTGATGTCTTATATAATTAATAAAAATCAAATTTTAATTTTAAAGAATTCTAATATATTGATAAGAAACAAAACAAGTAAAAATACAACTAATCAGTTTTGGAAAATCCGGGTTTTATAAAGTGAAATTTTACCTGTTTTATGAGTTCTTGGGTTTTTTATATTCATCAATAACCGGAAAATCAGAAATTTTATTACCTGTTTATTACACTATTGTAAATGCTTATATAATTGCAAAAGGGTATTTTGCATATTTGTACAATTTCCATAAATTTCAGGAAAAACCATCTGTTATTTTCTTTGATCATTTGTAAAGTTAAAACACGCAAAAATCATTCACAAAGCAAAAGTCATAAAATCTAACCGCGAGCCGCGACACACAAGCATCAATAGGGGTGGGGGAAAAAACACCCAAGTGTTTGATCAAATACTCGAGTGTCTGAGCAAAACACTTGGGTGTCTGAGCAAAACACTTGGGTATCTGAGCAAGACACTTGGGTATCTGAGTAAGACACTTGGGTGTTTTTCAGAATTTGAACAGATACTCATAAGACACAAGCCATTTCGTCATGAGTGCAAAAATGATCGGTTGCACGGAGAACAACCACCGGCAAGACACAAGTGTCAACAAGCCGAGTGTCTAAAATGATCGGGTGCACGAAGAACAACCACCGGCAAGACACAAGTGTGTACAAGCCGAGTGCCTAAAATGATCGGGTGCCGAATAAGCAAGTGCAAGAAAGGCCTGAGTATGACAATGACTCATACTCGCAGCACTCGCATGATTTTGAGTAAGTGTGTATCTCTTACTCGGTTTGCGAGTGCTAAGTAGCACCGGCACTCAAAAATTTATGGGTGTGAGTTGAGTGTCGAAATTTGCCACCCTTGACGATGTCTGGTGCATATGGAAAACCATATAAGGACATTGTAATTTATTAGCATGTATGGAATTTATCAAACAATTTTGATAAGAGTTTATTTAAATTAACATAAAATAAATTTCAAAAATAGATAAAGTGCTGATAGATTATATGAGTACAGTGCGTTAATTTTTCGGAATTATATAATGGCATGATTATCATTGATTTTTATGTTTATTATAAGCACGTGTATGATTAACAATGCGAAAGATTCAGGATACCTTCGGGACCCGTCTTGAAACACGGACCAAGGAGTCTAACATATGTGCAAGTTATTGGGATATAAACCTAATAGCGTAATTAACTTGACTATTATTGGATTAGTTTTTTAACTATTTATAGTTAATTAACGCAATCCCGGGGTGTTCTATATAGTTATGTATAATAATATTTATATTATTTATGCTTCTAACTGGAACGTACCTTGAGCATATATGCTGTGACCCGAAAGATGGTGAACTATACTTGAAGTCAGGGGAAACCCTGATGGAAGACCGAAACAGTTCTGACATGCAAATCGATTGTCAGAATTGAGTATAGGGGCGAAAGACCAATCGAACCATCTAGTAGCTGGTTCCTTCCGAAGTTTCCCTCAGGATAGCTGGTGCATTTAACTGTTGTATAAAATAATCTTATCTGGTAAAGAGAATGATTAGAGGCCTTAGGGTCGAAACGATCTTAACTTATTCTCAAACTTTTAAATGGGTAAGAACCTTAACTTTCTTGATATGAAGTTTAAGGTTATGATATAATGTGCCCAGTGGGCCACTTTTGGTAAGCAGAACTGGCGCTGTGGGGATGAACCAAACGGAATGTTGTGGTGCCCAAATTAACAACTCATTCAGAAACCATGAAAGCGTTGGTTGCTTTAAAAACAGCAGGACGGTGATCATGGAAGTCGAAATCCGCTAAGGAGTGTGTAACAACTCACCTGCCGAAGCAAATAGCCCTTAAAATGGATGGCGCTTAAGTTGTATACCTATACATTACCGCTAAAGTAGATGATTTATATTACTTGTAATATAAATTTTGTAACTTTAGTGAGTAGGAAGGTACAATGGTGTGCTTAGAAGTGTTTGGCGTAAGCCTGCATGGAGCCGTCATTGGTACAGATCTTGGTAGTAGTAGCAAATGAGACCTTGGAGGACTGAAGTGGAGAAGGGTTTCGTGTGAACAGTGGTTGATCACGAGTTAGTCGGTCCTAAGTTCAAGGCGAAAGCCGAAAATTTTCAAGTAAAAAAAAAAGTAACTAAAATTTATATTTTGTCATAATTAAAAAACTTGAATAATTTTGAACGAAAGGGAATACGGTTCCCAATTCCGTAACCTGTTGAGTATCGTTTGTTATTAAATATAGGCCTCGTGGTCATCCTGGCAACAGGAACGACCATAAAGAAGCAATAACATGGTTTATGTGCTCGTTCTGGAGTAAATAGAGTTTCTATCATTTATGGTAGTTTTCTTGTTCCCCGTATAGTTTAGTTACGTAGCCAATTGTGGAACTTTCTTGGTAACATTTTTAAGAATACTAGTTGGGCAACTAGTTAGTTCTTTTAAATTATAACAATTATCAATTAACAATCAATTCAGAACTGGCACGGACTTGGGGAAATCCGACTGTCTAATTAAAACAAAGGCATTGTGATGATGACCTAGCGGGTGTTGACACAATGTGATTTCTGCCCAGTGCTCTGAATGTCAAAGTGAAGAAATTCAAGTAAGCACGGGTCAACGGCGGAGTAACTATGACCCTCTTAAGGGAAAACTGCGGAAAAAAAAATAGCCAAATGCCTCGTTATCTAATTAGTGACGCGCATGAATGGATTAACGAGATTCCTACTGTCCCTATCTACTCAGTCTGGTTTCAACTGTTGAGCTGAACAGACGTGCTGAGGGGTGCCTGCATTTCGTAGTGTTTTTTGCGATAACAGTTATTTGTTGTCTTTCGAGTAGCGGTAAATTTTCGCGTGTGCGCTTTGTGCTTCTCGTTCGCTGTGTGCGTGTGAGTAGCGTGGGAAAATCGTCGCGCGTCGTTGCGAGTGTGTGCGTGCGTGTGCTTGTTTTAAGCGCTCTTAAAGCAGATTAATTTCGTGTGACCTACTTTCTGGTGAGTACAGTTGTGTGTTTTTTAAGACTTGCACAAAAGTCTTGGATGCCAGCGTGCAAGCCGGCCGTTGGAGCTGGGGGAGTGGTGCGTCGATGGACGACCTCCCTTCGGTGGCTGACGGAAAGGTTAAGCGGAAAGGGGGATCTGTCTGGGAGCCGCTAGTGGTGGTGTCAGCGCCGCTACTAACGTGCTTAGTGTGGCTGAGGAGAATCTGGTGTCGGCAGATTCGACCCCGATGTGCTCATTGGGAGTATGCTTGAAGAGTTTTAGGGCGGCTGAAAAGGCAGCAGAGGCGTTGGTTGCTCCATTGAGCAAGCCAGGACCAAAGATGCGCAAGGGAAGCCCAGTAGACAAAATGAAGGCGATCAGCAAGGACGTGCTCACGCTCGTATTTGCTGATTGCGGAATGCAAGGCAATGCGCTGGTTAGTGTAGTTGACTACCTAGCGGAAATGGAGACGCTGCTGTTTTCGCAGATGGCGGAAAATGAGCGTCTCCGAGGACGGTTGGAGGAGGCTCGCACTCATTCGAGTAGCGGGCCACTCTAATGACCCTTTCCGAGCGCCAGCGCCGGTTAGTGGGGGGTGCTCCGCTGCGTGCACCAGTTGCCAAAGGCGGTCCAAAGTCGGCAACGCCGTCTACCCGGAGACTCCGAAACCCAAGCCAGTAGAGACATGGTCCCTCGTGGTCCGCAGCAAGACTGCGAAGACCTCAAAAGAAGTGGTTGATCAGGTGGTGAAGGAGGTAGGGCCAACCCTGGGTGTACGGATGCACAAGGTTCGTCCTCTTCGGTATGGTGGTGCTATTATTCGCACTCCATCCTTTGCAGAGCGGAAAGTGATCGCAGGAAACGCGAAAGTGAGTGTGAATGTTAAACTGGGGGCCTAAAATTGTGGGTGACGGACGTTCACTCGCAGATTACTCCTGACGAGTTCATGAGTGATCTTTACGAGATGAACCTCAAGGACAGTATGTCTCTTGAGGCCTTCAAGAAGGGCGTCCGTATGGTGAGCAAGCCATGGCCTATGACTGGTGGGTCAGCATCGGTCAATGTTGTGTTAGAGGGCGATGGCATGGCCATGCAAACTCTGCTCGATGTTGGCCGCTGCTATAACAAGTGGTTTTCTTTCCGCTTGAGGAACTTCGACCCGGTTCTGAACTGCTTCCGTTGCCTGGGCTTTGACCATAAGGTAGCGGACTGCAGGGCCAAGCACGATGTCTGTCGGCGCTGTGGTCAAATGGGCCATCGGGTGGCTAAGTGCACCAATGCACTAAGCTGCCGGAATTGCGCATTTAAAGAGCAGCCTTCGGATCATCTTATGATGTCTCTGGCAAGCCCGATATATAGTGCGATTGTGCTAGACATTAATATGGCTAGCAAAGTCCTTCAGTTGAACTGCCAGCGGTCATATGCAGTTATGTGCGATGTGGGCCATATGATGTGTGAGAGAGGCAGTGTAGTGGCCCTGCTGCAGGAGCCGTATGCAACTGATGGTTGCGTACGTGGCATACCGCGCACATGCGCGTGTTCACTGACAGCAGGTCCAAGGCTGCGGTGGTGGTGAATGATGTTGGTATTGATGCACTCTGATGTGTTCTACCGACTGGGGGGTGTGTGTGTGCCTTAATGGCAATTTTTGGCAGGGTTTTAGTTGTGAGTGTGTATTGCGCGTTCGGGGAACCCCTCGAGCCGTATATCGCGTACATGGATGAGGTACTACTACTGGCGAGTAGCGATCCGATCATCCTTGGTATTGATGCGAATGCGTCGTCCCCCGTATGGTTCAGTAAGATGCCGAGACACTCGTCTGGGTATCAGAACGCTAGCCGAGTGGGCCGTGTTCCAAGATGTTCGGGTCGTTAATCAACCCAGCGTGTGGTATACCTTTGATGGTCCGAACGGTAAAAGTGACATTGACGTCACCCTTGTGAATGAAGCAGCGACGCGTATGTTTCATTTTGAGAGGAGTGTTTTAGGTGGGGTAGGTATAAGTGATCACAATCCAATCGAGATTGTGTTTGCACATACTCCCACAACGAATGAAAGTGTTGGGGGTAATTCGTGGAGCACTTGTGGTGTGAATTGGGCCCAATATGGGCTGTTTATATGTGAGGCGGCAACGCAAGTTCCGCTTAGCACCTTCAGTGCTATGAGTGCAGACGAGCAGGTCATGTGTGTGAATAGACGGATGACGAGGGTGAAATGATAGCATGCTCGGAAACACCGCAAGGTGAATCTTAAGCGTGTTAAGTGGTGGACGAGTGAGTTGAGTGCTAAGCGTAGGATACTTCGAACTCTGCGGAAACGTTTCCAAAGAGCGAGAATATCCAATGCCGCTGCTCAGCTAAGGCGAGAGTATGGTAGGTGTATGAATGAGTACAAGGAAATGCTTGTACGGGTGAAAGAGGCGGAATGGCGTGAATTGTGAATCGCAATAAGCATGATCCCTGGCGTCGTGTCGGAGGCCTTCAGCTAACGGCATGGAAGGATTGTATGAATGCTTTGTTGAATGTGATCTTCCCGCGAGAGGAGAGACAGGAGGTTCCACTACATGTGGAGCAACTTGTTGAACCGCTCGGGGAAGCTGAATTGGGGGCGGCTTTTAAGAGGTTAAAGTCGAGAAATTCGCTCGGCATGGATGGTTTCACTGGGGAAATGTGTAAATGTGTTTGGAATTCGATTCCAGAGTATATGTATGCATTGTATGAAAGGTGTGTGAATGAGGGATACTTTCCCAGTGAATGGAAATGTGCAAAGATGGTAGTGCTCTTGAAGTCGCCAGATAAGATCAGGAGCAATACTCGATCTTATCGGGGTATCAGTCTCCTTCCTGTGCTTGGAAAAGTGCTAGAAAGAGTCATGGTAGAAAGGCTGCTCGAGTTAGTTGAAGACCAGATGTCTGAAAGACAATATGGCTTCACTAAAGGTAGATGTACGGAGGATGTATGGCACTATGTCAAGGACTCAGTGGGGTCCAGCAACTCCAGATACGTCTTAGCATTTTTGTTGATTTTAGCGGTTGCATTTGACCACCTTAGCTGGGCAAGTGTGTTGAGAAAAATGAGCGAGTGTGGCTGCCGAGAGGTGGCTCTATGGAAGAGCTACTTTTCTGGCAGGCGCGTGCGACAGCAATAGGGAAATGTGAGAGTGTCACTGTGGATGTGGTTCGTGGCTGTCCGCAAGGATCCATCTGTGGTCCATTTATATGGAACCTAATGATTGACTCCTTATTGCGCAACTCGAATTGCGCTGCAAGTGTTGTGCGTATGCGAATGATCTGCTCATATTGATTGAGGGGCAACCGCGCTCCGAGATTGAGGCAGGTGCTAGGGAGTGCTTGCGCATTGTGTTTGCGATTGGGGCGACAGTGTCGGCGTCGGTTTGGCAGCTGATAAGACGGTGGCAATGTTACTCAAGGGGTAAATTGTCTGCCAGTCAGCCTCCAGTTGTCAGACTAAATGACGTTAGCTTAAAGTTTGTGACTGAGGTTCGATACCTTGGCATTACTTTCGGTGAGAGGATGTGCTTTATGCCTCATCTCACCGGTCTCAGGGCGCGGTTGTTTAGTGTGGTTGGACAAGTGCCTCGCATTTTGCGGAGTGATTGGGGCCTCAGCAGACGAGCTGTACGTACCATATACAGCGGCCTATTTGTTGCATGTGCAGTATATGGGTCGTCTGTGTGGTATGAGGCAGCAAAGACTGTGGTGGGCAGAAAGAAAATGCTGGCTTGCAAGCGTGTGATTCTTTTAGGTTGTTTGCCTGTGTGCCGCACTGTTTCTGCGAAAGCTTTGCAGGTATTGCTTGGTGCAGCCCCTCTTGACTTGGAAGTCAGGCGTAGAGCCTTGATGTTCAAGATTAAGAGGCGGCTGCCATTTCTGCAGAATGAGTGGTTATTTAAAAGGGACGTAAATAGCTTAGCAGTGGATAGGTGTAAGAAGCTGTTGAAAGAGTGTGTTCTGTCTGACTGGCAGGTCAGATGGGATGTAAGTGTGAATGGGCGGGTGACTCGCGAATTTATTCGTGATGTCAATTTTGCTGCAGACCGTCCAGACTTCAGATTTAATCTGAGTCTCGGATTCCTGTTGACTGGCCATGCTTCCCTCAATGCATTCTTGCATTTTAAAAGCCTGTGCGATAGTCCGGAGTGCCGCTGCGGTTTGGCAGCGAAGACTGCCATGCATGTGTTGTGTGAATGTCCACTGTATAGCGATATACGTGTGATGGATAGGTTAGGTTAGGTAGGACCGGCTGCCCCTGTACGGGGCAAAGCATAGACCAGAGGAGGTCCGTAGCTGTACCGGTAGCTTATCTACGTCTCAGAAATCGCGCAGTATGGATGCATTTTTGGCAAAAGCCAGCAGCATCCTAGGAGGTAGCCGTGAGACGTCCCGAAGATCGTTGTAGCACGGCGAATTAAGGTATTTCAACCGGAGTCGGGATAACGCTGGGCATCTACAGAGAAGATGCTGAAGTGTTTCCTTAACCCCGGTTCGTTGCATTTCTGCACTGATCACTGTTCGTGATGCCCAGCTTTACAGCATGGACGGCTGACATACAGTGACCAGTTAAAATGCCTAGCATTAGCCTGCAGTCTTTCCTTGAAAGCTGCATGACGAATTTGGTTAAGTTTTTGTTAGTAGAGGCACACATCAGCCGTGTGATGAATGAGCTAGGGATTAGGCAGACTGGTGGTGTGTTTTGACGTAAGTCAATCACTCTCCACTAGTACTAGTGTAGGTAAATTGAATGAGTTTGCCCGCATTGTATTTGCGAGACGGCGGATGAGCGTTCCTGGAGGCAGGAATGAATGATTGTGTGAATAGTGTATGCGTGCGTGTGTATAGGTGAGGGGAATGGGAATGCTAGGTAGCAGGCGTGAATCGAGATGTATGAATGTGGGGTTGCAATGAATCGGAGCGTATGTATGTTGTATGCTTGATGTTTCCACCTGGGCCACCAACCCGTAACTGTTTGGAGTTAAAATTGGTAGTACCTTTGTGGTACGAAACCTGACCGGAGGTTTTACCGTCTTGAAACACGGACCAAGGAGTCTAACATATGTGCAAGTTATTGGGATATAAACCTAATAGCGTAATTAACTTAACTATTTTGGATTAGTTTTTTTAACTATTTTATAGTTAATTAACGCAATCCGAAGTGTTCTATATAGTTATGTATAATAATATTTATATTATTTATGCCTCTAACTGAACGTACCTTGAGCATATATGCTGTGACCGAAAGATGGTGAACTATACTTGATCAGGTTAAAGTCAGGGGAAACCCTGATGGAAGACCGAAACAGTTCTGACGTGCAAATCGATTGTCTGAATTTAGTATAGGGGCGAAAGACCAATCGAACCATCTAGTAGCTGGTTCCTTCAGAAGTTTCCCTCAGGATAGCTGGTGCATTTAACTGTTGTATAAAATAATCTTATCTGGTAAAGAGAATGATTAGAGGCCTTAGGGTCGAAACGATCTTAACTTATTCTCAAACTTTAAATGGGTAAGAACCTTAACTTTCTTGATATGAAGTTTAAGGTTATGATATAATGTGCCCAGTGGGCCACTTTTGTAAGCAGAACTGGCGCTGTGGATGAACCAAACGGAATGTTGTGGTGCCCAATTAACAACTCATTCAGAAACCATGAAAGGCGTTGGTTGCTTAAAAACAGCAGGACGGTGATCATGGAAGTCGAAATCCGCTAAGGAGGTGTAACAACTCACCTGCCGAAGCAACTAGCCCTTAAAATGGATGGCGCTTAAGTTGTAGTTACCATACATTACCGCTAAAGTAGATGATTTATATTATGGACTTGTAATATAAATTTTGAACTTAAGTGAGTAGGAAGGTACAATGTGTGCTTAGAAGTGTTTGGCGTAGCTGCATGAAAGCCGTCATTGTTACAGATCTTGGTGGTAGTAGCAAAATAATCGATGAGACCTTGGTAGGACTGAAGTGGAGAAGGGTTTCGTGTGCACAGTGTTGATCACGAGTTAGTCGGTCCTAAGTCAAGGCGAAAGCCGAAATTTTCAAGTAAAAAAAAGTAACTAAATTTATATTTTGTCATAACAAAACTTGAAAATTTTGGAACGAAAGGGAATACGGTTCCAATTTCAATTGTTATTAAATATAGGCCTCGTGGTTCATCCTGGCAACAGGAACGACCATAAAGAAGCATAACATGGTTTATGTGTGCGTCGTCTGGTAAAATAAAGTTTCTATCATTTATGGAAGTTTCTTGTTCCCCGTATAGTTTAGTAACGTAGCCAATTGTGGAACTTTCTTGGTAACATTTTTAAGAATACTAGTTGGGCAACTAGTTAGTTCTTTTAAATTATAACGATTATCAATTAGCAATGAATTCAGAACTGGCACGGACTTGGAGAATCCGACTGTCTAATTAAAACAAGGCATTGTGATGGACCTAGCGGGTGTTGACATAATGTGATTTCTGCCCAGTGCTCTGAATGTCAAAGTGAAGAAATTCAAGTAAGCACGGGTCAACGGCGGGAGTAACTATGACCTTCTTAAGGGAAAACTGCGGAAAAACAAAAAAAAAAATAGCCAAATGCCTCGTCATCTTAATTAGTGACGCGCATGAATGGGTTTAACGAGATTCCTACTGTCCCTATCTACTCAGTCTGGTTTCAACTGTTGAGCTGAACAGACGTGCTGAGGGGTGCCTGCATTTCGTAGTGTTTTTGCGATAACAGTTATTTGTTGTCTTTTCGAGTTTAGCGGTAAATTTTCGCGTGTGCGTTTTGTGCTTCTCGTTCGCTGTGTGCGTGTGAGTAGCGTGGGAAAATCGTCGCGCGTCGTTGCAAGTGTGTGCGTGCGTGTGCTTGTTTTAAGCGCTCTTAAAGCAGATTAATTTCGTGTGACCTACTTTCTGAGTACAGTTGTGTGTTTTTAAGACTTGCACAAAAGTCTTTGGATGCCAGCGTGCAAGCCCGGCCGTTGGAGCTGGGGGAGTGGTGCGTCGATGGACGACCTCCCTTCGGTGGCTGACGGGAAGGTTAAGCGGAAGGGGATCTGTCTGGGAGCCGCGTAGTGGTGGTGTCAGCGCCGCTACTAACGTGCTTAGTGTGGCTGAGGAGAATCTGGTGTCGGCAGATTCGACCCCGATGTGCTCATTGGGGAGTATGCTTGAGAAGTTTAGGGCGGCTGAAAAGGCAGCAGAGGCGTTGGTTGCTCCATTGAGCAAGCCAGACCAAAGATGCGCCAAGGGAAGCCCAGTAGACAAAATGAAGCGATCAGCAAGGACGTGCTCACGCTCGTATTTGCTGATTGCGGAATGCAAGGGCAATGCGCTGGTTAGTGTAGTGACTACCTAGCGGAAATGGATACGCTGCTGTTTTCGCAGATGGCGGAAATGAGCGTCTCCGAGGACGGTTGGAGGAGGCTCGCACTCATCGAGTAGCGGCCACTCTAATGACCCTTTCCGAGCGCCAGCGCCGTTAGTGGGGGGTGCTCCGCTGCGTGCACCAGTTGCCAAAGCGGTCAAAAGTCGGCAACGCCGTCTACCCCGGAGACTCCGAAACCCAGCCCAGTAAGAGACATGGTCCCTCGTTGGTCCGCAGCAAGACTGCGAAGACCTCAAAAGAATGGTTGATCAGGTGGTGAAGGAGGTAGGGCCACCCCTGTGGTACGGGTGCACAAGGTTCGTCCTCTTCGGATGTGGTGCTATTATTCGCACTCCATCCTTTGCAGAGCGGAAAGTGATCGCAGAAAACGCGAAAGTGAGTGTGAATGGTTAAACTGGGGCCTAAAATTTGGTGACGGACGTTCACTCGCAGATTACTCCTGACGAGTTCATGAGTGATCTTTACGAGATGAACCTCAAGGACAGTATGTCTCTTGAGCCTTCAAGAAGGGGCGTCCGTATGGTGAGCAAGCCATGCCTTATGACTGGTGGTGTCAGCATCGGTTCAATGTCTGTGTTAGAGGGCGATGGCATGGCCATGCAAACTCTGCTCGATATTGGCCGCTGCTATAACAAGTTGGTTTTCTTTCCGCTTGAGGAACTTCAACCCGGTTCTGAACTGCTTCCGTTGCCTGCTTTGACCATAAGTAGCGGACTGCAGGCCAAGCACGATGTCTATCGGCGCTGTGGTCAAATGGGCCATCGGGTGGCTAAGTGCACCAATGCACTAAGCTGCCGGAATTGCGCATTTAAAGAGCAGCCTTCGGATCATCTATATGTCTCTGGCAAGCCTGATATATAGTGCGATTGTGCTAGACATTAATATGGCTAGCAAATCCTTCAGTGAACTGCAGCGGTCATATGCAGTTATGTGCGTATGTGGGCCATATGATGTGTGAGAGAGGCATGTAGTGGCCCGTCTGCAGGAGCCGTATGCAAACTGATGGTTGCGTACGTGGCCATACCCGCACATGCGCGTGTTCACTGACGCAGGTCCAAGGCTGCGGTGGTGTGAATGATGTTGGTATTGAATGCACTCTGATGTGTTCTACGACTGGGGTGTGTGTGTGCCTTAATGGCAATTTTGGCAGGGTTTTAGTTGTGAGTGTATTGCGCGTTCGGGAACCCTCGAGCCGTATATCGCGTACGATGGATGAGGTACTACTACTGGCGAGTAGCGATCCGATCATCCTTGGTATTGATGCGAATGCGTCGTCACCCCGTATGGTCAGTAAGATGCCGAGACACTCGTCTGGTATCAGAACCACAGTCGGTGTGAACGCTAGCCGAGTGGGCCG
>NW_026263536.1:0-44975 GCF_009650485.2 Drosophila albomicans | reverse complement strand
GTCACTGTCACTAAATTATTCGCACTTTGGAGTTGCATTTATGATCCCACACAGGGAAATCTAAATTCCCGTCTCTGCGGTAATGTTTTTATAGGTTTTCTATTGGTTCTCACACGGAGCACACACTGAGGCATACGCTGTTCACTTCGAAAGTGCGATCGCGCACTGACAAACCTATACATGGTGCAGTGTGTGCTCTCACGATATATGATTCGGATGCATATATTCAGTTTGCATATAATGAATAATATATATTAAATAATATTAAGTCTATCATCGATATAAAAATTGATACTATATATGGTTATATATTATTACTATTATATAAGCATATAAGTATTAAATGTCTTTCAAAAGAAGACGTGTTTCGTAGCTAAAGAATTAATATTTTGTGAATAATTGAAAAATCCTCTAGGACACTATTGTGGACAGAGGTTTTTACTAATATAATATTGTCTACACGTAAATGCAGAATTAGATAAAATTATCAAATTGTCATCAAAATAAAATAATTTATTAATTAAATAATTGAATTATATGCATTTTATATAATATTATGCATGTTGGAATATAACTGATATATCTGAACGTATAGTATATATAAATATGAGTATATTTATATAAACGATTAATATGCGATATATAATATATATGCCAACACGTATAGATCATGTCAAGAATAATTTCTCGTATTCGTACGTGACAAACACTCATAATTATTCCCCTATCTTCCAAACTTTCTTTCACACAAGTCAAATCCATAAACATAAACACTTGTCGCGATGCACCGACTGTCACAAATAGAAAGATCCTTATTACATTGGCGGATCGTGCCACTCCCAAAAATCAAAAGTCCATTAACTTTCCCGTTTGCAACTGATGACTCACATTACTGCACTAACACAAACACAAAACATCACACTATGTTAGCCCTAAGTCGTTAATAAGAACTTCATGTTAGAGCCCAACATATTTGAGTGAGTTTAGTTTTAAAGAACTTTCCTCACTTAAGACGCCTAGCCGCGAGCTTTATAAATGAAAAATAATAGTTCTATTAAGTAAACAAAAATAGAATCCTGTCGTTTTATTTTTACTGTTTCGTGCACCGCGAACATATAATGCGCAGCCGGTAGGATAACGTCGATTAGTTACTGAATCAACACAAGTAGTCGTGAACCGCTAGAAGGACTTTAACATTGTCCTGGGAGAACGCGTACCTAGTGCTGAACTACCAGCCAAACGTATCCGCGCAAAACATCTACTGCATGAGTGCGTTTATTTAAAACGGTAATACAAAAACCTTTGATAAAAAATTCCGTCATAATAAAAATCTCAAAACCCGAACCACTTGTGCAAATCTATCAATTCAAAAAATGGCAACGAATTAACTGAAGCACACTTAAACCAGTGTCTAATCAAAATCAAACACTGATACCAGCACGTTTGAGTAACGGAGCAGAAAATTAGTCGCATTATAAAGAGAATAATTTCTTCATGTCTGTCCTATACCCAACAACTGATGTAACCCAATAAGCAATAATCTTCCGTGCTATTGAGCACAACTGATGGAGAAGCCTCGTACATCCCAGATACACAATCCAACAATTGGCTGTCGCTGAATCGTCCTTAATCGAGGAATTCCAGACGCAGACACCTTATAGGACCTACTAAGAAGACTAACAATACCAATGGAATGGAAGCCTACGAAGTTCGCGAGAAGAGCCTCGAAGAAAATCCATATATCATTAGCAATAATTAGCACTAACATGATGGTAGTCACACAATAATTATAAAAATGGTGTTAAAAATAAAAACAAAAAATGGTAATAAACAGAAAAACCAGACAGGATATACATACCTTAGCTAAGGCATGATATAACTTCAATAAGCAAACTAAAGCAGTTGCTCAAACAGAAGTATTTATGAGTCTTAAGAGACTCCAGAATAACCATAAAGTGAAAACAATAGTCGTAGAATCAAAAATCTTACCAAACTATACAAACAATCTCATTCAGATGATTCGTCAATTCAAAACCACAACGTAATACTCAAATCCAAATCAGAATTAATCAAAATCTTCACCAAGAATTCAATAAAAAACTAAAAGAAGCTCAAACACCAAAAAACCCTTTATAACTATTCGAGGATACCTCAACAAGCCGTGCCTAACCCACCCGCTTAGTAAAAAGACACAAAGAGAGCAAAGCGCCAGTTCAAAATGGAGCATGGTTGAAAATTTTCATCAAAATGTGCCCTCGAAACTAAATGCTAAACAAAACACACCATACTATAAGAATCAAAATAATGAAGTGAACCTTAAAATATCATTGATACAAGTCCTCAATAAACCTTTTAAAACAAAATACTTTCAGTTTGATCCAATTTATAAAAATTCAATCAATGTTCAAACAATTAATGCACTACCGAATTGTCAGAAAGCATACTTTTGGGTCCCAGCAACTTTGCCTACAAATCTAAAAATTTTACATTCATAAATTCTTGAAAATTATGATATGCTATTAGAAGATGAATACTTAAAAGCACAAAGATAATCCCAAATTAAGAATTACAAGATGCCATATACATAGGAGAATAAAATATATAACAAATCAAACGAGATCTCCGAAGACTTACACAGGATTGATGCAATACACCCAATAGACCGAAATATACTACATATCGACAATTCTCGAAGATGAATTAAAAGAGTGTAATGAGTTCAGACTGAACATCTCAATCACAGAAGAAGGTAGAAAAACTAAAAAAAGTTTTAATGAATTCGCCGCTTATTTCAGTACCGGAAGTTGAGAAATTGACTTTCTACCAGGTACGATTAAGCATTCAATTCAAACGAAACACGAGACCCTAATATATAAAAAGGAACCCTACAAGATCCCACTAGGCTTACGATCAAGAGGTCAATAAACAAATTAAACGTAAATGATATGAGCAGGCATAATTAAAAATCAAAATCCCCCTATTGTTCACCCATCTGATTGTTCAAAGAGAAATGGAACGCTTCAGAAAGCAAAATTCCGGTTAGCATTGACTACCGAACCTCAATGAATAACACCATGACGACAAATTCCCCATACCAATATGGATGAGATCCTAGATAATTTAGCAAATGCCAATACTTCACTACGATCGATCTTGCAAAGGGTTTCCATCAATCCAAATGGATCCCATTCAATTGCAAAAAACTGCCTTTCAACCAAGCATGGTCACTACGGAATTTACTCCGTATGCCTTTGCGGCTTAAAAATGCTCCAGCACTTCCAGCGCGTGTGGGGATGAATAACCTACTTGAATCTGATCTCATAGGATTGCTAGTTTACTTAGATGCATATTATTATCTACTCCACTTCTTTGGAAGATGCCATATCACCATTTCGAAAGTCTTCTCAAAATTCGGGAAGCAAATTTAATAATTACAATAGAAAATGGCGATATCATGAAAAAGAAACTGATTTCCTCGGCATGTAATCACCACGCACGGATATAAAACCAAATCAAACAAAATTATAGGCAATGTGGAATTCCCAATACCAAAACATCCAAAAGAAATCAAATCATTCCTAGGTTTATGCGGATTTTTATCGCCAAATTTATACCCAATTCGCAAATATTCAAAAACCCATGACGAACAAAAGTTGAAGATAAAACGCCACCATAAACATAAAAGCATCCCACTTATGTTCAGCATTTGAAAAATATTCAAAGTTTAATAATACGTCCGACCATATAGTTTATCAAATTTCGAGAAACCATTCTCATTGACTACAGAGATGCTAGCAACTTTGGTTATAGACGCTGTTTCTATCACAGGAACACAAACCCATTTGCTATGCAAGTCGAACTTTATAACAACACGAATCAAACTATTCAGCTATAGAGAAAGAAACTATTAGCTATCTGTGGGCAACCAAATATTCCGTTCTTACCTATTCGGTAGAAAATTCAATCTAAGCGATCACAAGCCATTAGTTTGGCCTCAGTAACATTTAAAGAACCAAACATGAAATTACAAGATGGAAAATCCGATTAAACGAATACGATTATCAAATCAAAGTATTTACAGGAAAAGAAAATAACGTAGCAGATGCACTTCACGTATAATAAATAGAAGAGAATTCTAGAAGAAGATGCAATTAGCACAGGAGCAAACTATACATAGTGCTCTAGTGAGGACAGTTCAATATCACATACCAATACTGAAAGATGTCTTTAAACTATTTAACAGCAATAAGAATTCATTAAAAAAGTGACGATTATAAGTTGAAACAACTCCTATTTCATAAACTAACATTAAAATTCTTACAAGAATGACTAACCAATATGCCAAAAGATATGATAAGAATATCTTTGCATCGAAATCATAGTCATTGATCTATTCTCATGCATGAAATATATTTTCCAATTTTTCATAGGCCTATTTAGAATATAATACAGTCCAAGCCAAGTATAACTAAACATATGAAAACAAGCTAAAATTAATCACTTACAACCACTTTTGCAGAGTTTAGAAACATTATTTAAAACACATAAAAGTTGTTACATCCAGTATATAGAAAACAACAAATATGGTTAAAGGAAAAATATTTATTACCCTTGATTACCAGAAAATAATACAAAAATCTAATTAATGAATGCGAAAATTTGCAACATACTAAAAACCGAACATTAGATACAAACTCACGTTTCGAGATAACACCGAAGTACTTAATGTTAGGATAAAATATGTTATAGATTTTTATAATGATAGATAGAAACACTCAATTCTCTCAGATAGATGTTTACTCCAAATTCACAACATTAGTTGAAGTTCAAAGTAGAAGATTGAGTTAAGCTAAAAGAGCGTACTAAAAGTTTTCAATGAATGGAAACCCATAGAAATAAAAGCAGACAAAGACTCAGCATTCATCAGTGCAGCTTTGCAATTTGGTACAAAAGAAGGCCATAAATAACATTAACAAAACACAGTAAAAACAGAATATCAGATCATAGAAAGTTCATAAAAACTATAAATGAAAAGTAAGAATAATAGGAAGCGACGTAATATTGAAAAATATATTAACAAAGTTCGAAACAATATTATATACTTATAATCATAAAACAATAAACATAAGGCAACTCAATAGAACTCCAGCAGATACTTTTTATTATGCAGGAACCCCTGAATATAACTCACAGAGAGAATTAAAGTAAATCAAATAAATAACCTCAATAAAAACAGAAGTGATTTCGAAGTAGATACACGATCTTAGACAAGCCCCATTGGGTTAAATCAAAAACCACAAATCCCTTTCAAAAAGACATGTTAACATTAAAAAGCTCGATGAAAAACATTACAAGAAACGAATAGAGGTAGAAAAGTTACACGATTATAGATCGAAGTTTAAAAAGAAGAAAGTAGTAATTAACAAAAGTATATGTCTAATTCCAGCCCAAGTGACGAAACATCCTAAATTACTATTTACTTATATTGTCAATTATTTGCAACAACCGTAAACGCTCAACAATCGAAGTAAATCCCATTCAAAATGATCAAGGATTCATCCTATTTGAGTCAGAACAATAAATTTACCAATATCCTTCGAACATCATGTAACTATAAACGTAACACAAATAGAGAATCTTTGATTTATATTAACTCAAAGCCATATCTTTAACAAGCAGTACCCCAAATAAAATATTTTAATGAATAAATTAGAAAAGCAAATGGCAGGTATCAGAATAACAAGTCGTACTAAACGAGTTTATTCGATTTCATAGATCATCACTTTAAATCCTTTTCGTCACATTAGATGAAGGATAAGAAACAATTTTGAAAACCAAATTAACATTATTGCCCATAATTCAAATCAGGCAAATAATCTTAATGACTTTATAAATCATTTAAATCAATATTAATATTATAAATAATCAAAGCAAAAATTTGGAAGAAGAAAAACACAATTAAATTCATTAATTTTTTAACATTGAACATTTACCGAATATATAGAAGACATCGAACTAGCCACAATTAACTCGCTTAGGAATATTTAATCCAAAATTAACTTAAACACATCAAATAGAATCACATTAATCACGAAAAGTTGATGAATAACTTCCACCAAACTTTCTGCTTGGTTAGTACACTTACAAACGAAATTTTCATCATGTCTCACATTCCATTGAGTAATTGCTTGAAACTAAAACCTTTCAGTAATCCCTTACCCAGATTAAGAATGGAAAATCATCATGAAAGGTTGAAGGAAAATTTTATCTACACAATACTTTTGTTTCAAATTCAATCTCTAAAGATCATAAATACCACGCATAAATAATATAATAAAACATGAAACTCCAGTTTGCACTTTAATAATACCGCTAAACAAAGAATTTATACAAATAGTAGAGCCGAAATCATAAAAACCTGAACTAACCAGAACAAACTAAATCAGAATTTAATGAGTAGAATATGACATCGAAAAGATAAAATATTAAAAATATTATTGTACCATTGAATTAAAAAAATGTTAAACATCAAATAGAGCACACACAATTTACACCATTATGTTTACAGAAATATATTAACTAAAATAGAACCCTATCACATATGAAATAAAGAAATGATTAGATATAACAATAGAGAAAACAATAACTACAAATAATTCAATAATTACGCATTGTATTTATATTAATCCTCGATGTTATATACAACTTAGTTGAATAAAAAATTAAAACACTATTCAACATCAATAACACAAAAATTTTGTAAGAACACATGACACAGACATAAGTGCTAACGCTGAAACCGATAATTATCGAAAATCGTCCCACTTATGTACCCTGAACTAAAACGCTTGAGGACAAGCTAACCTCTATAGTTGGGAGTAATATATCCACCACCAGAAATAATTTCTCGTACGTGACAAACACTCATAATTATTCCACCTATCTTCCCACAAGTCAAACATTAAACACTGTCCACAAGTCGGCCACTTCCAAAAATCACAAAGTCCATAAACACTTTCCGTTTGCAACTTCGCGATGGCACGACTGCACTTGAAACACAAAACATCACACGTTTAGCCCTCAATCGTAATAATTATATCAAAAATCCAAATCCATTTAAAAGTTCCGTTTCAACTTAAAGTACTGCAAATAAACATGACACGTAGTCTATTGAACGATTTATATGAACATATATATTCGTATATATAAGTATATATATTTATATAAACAATTGTGAATTTATAACTAGCGAACGTGAATGCTATCTAATTATGGCCACAATTCGTATTAGTACATGTCAAGTATAAACAGATATATATATACAATTATGAATATTATCGTTTGTTATTCAAAAAATATTTGTGAGTTGTCATGTATTTTTACATATTTGAAGATTTATGTAATTATATTTTAAATATATTTACATAATGAAATGAACATTATTCTGGTTGATCCTGCCAGTAGTTATATGCTTGTCTCAAAGATTAAGCCATGCATGTCTAAGTACACACGAATTAATAGTGAAACCGGCAAAAGGCTCATTATATCAGTTATGGTTCCTTAGTCGTTAACAGTTACTTGGGATAACTGTGGTAATTCTAGAGCTAATACATGCAATTAAAACACGGACCTTCTGGAACGTGGTGTGCTTTATTAAGCTAAAACCAAGCGATCGCAAGATCGTTACACTGGTTGAACTCTAGATAACATGCAGATTCGTATGGTCTCGTACCGACGACAGATCTTTCAAATGTCTGCCCTATCAACTTTTGATGGTAGTATCTAGACTACCAATGGTTGCAACGGGTAACGGGGAATCAGGGTTCGATTCCGGAGAGGGAGCCTGAGAAACGGCTACCACATCTAAGGAAGGCAGCAGGCACGTAAATTACCCACTCCCAGCTCGGGGAGGTAGTGACGAAAAATAACAATACAGGACTAATATCCGAGGCCCTGTAATTCGGAATGAGTACACTTTAAATCCTTTTAACAAGGACCTATTGGAGGCAAGTCTGGTGCCAGCAGCCGCGGTAAATTCCAGCTCCAATAGCGTATATTAAAGTTGTTGCGGTTAAAACGTTCGTAGTTAAACTTGTGCTTCATACGGGTAGTGCAACTTACCAATTGTAGTTAGTACTATACCTTTATGTATGTAAGCGTATTACCGGTGGAGTTCTTATATATAATTAGGTACTTGTACTTTTTATATTCCTCCTATTTAAAAACCTGCATAGTGCTCTTCATCGAGTGTTATTGTGGGCCGGTACAATTACTTTGAACAAATTAGAGTGCTTAAAGCAGGCTTCAAATGCCTAATATTCTGTGCATGGGATAATTGAAATAAGACCTCTGTTCTGCTTTCATTGGTTTTTTCAATCAAGAGGTAATGATTAATAGATAGCACTTGGGGGCATTAGTATTACGACGCGAGAGGTGAAATTCTTGGACCGTCGTAAGACTCAACTTAAGCGAAAGCATTTGCCAAAGATGTTTTTCATTAATCAAGAACGAAAGTTAGAGGTTCGACGCGATCAGATACCGCCCTAGTTCTAACCATAAACGATGCCAGCTAGCAATTTGGGTGTAGCTACTTTTATGGCTCTCTCAGTCGCTTCCCGGGAAACCAAAAGCTTTTGGGCTCCGGGCGGAAGTATGGTTGCAAAGCTGAAACTTAAAGGAATTGACGGAAGGGCACCACCAGGAGTGGAGCCTGCGGCTTAATTTGACTCAACACGGGAAAACTTACCAGGTCCGAACATAAGTGTGTAAGACAGATTGATTAGCTCTTTCTCGAATCTATGGGTGGTGGTGCATGGCCGTTCTTAGTTCGTGGAGTGATTTGTCTGGTTAATTCCGATAACGAACGAGACTCAAAATATATTAAATAGATATCTTCAGGATTATGGTGTTGAAGCTATATAATAGCCTTCATTCATGGTGGCAGTAAAAATGTTTATTGTGTTTGAATGTGTTTATATAAGTGAGCCGTAACCTGTTGGTGTGTCCCATTATAAGGACACTAGCTTCTTAAATGGACAAATTTGCGTCTAGCAATAATGAGATTGAGCAATAACAGGTCTGTGATGCCCTTAGATGTCCTGGGCTGCACCGCGCTACAATGAAAGTATCAACGTGTATTTCTAGACCGAGAGGTCCGGGTAAACCGCTGAACCACTTTCATGCTTGGGATTGTGAACTGAAACTGTTCACATGAACTTGGAATTCCCAGTAAGTGTGAGTCATTAACTCGCATTGATTACGTCCCTGCCCTTTGTGCACACCGCCCGTCGCTACTACCGATTGAATTATTTAGTGAGGTCTCCGGACGTGATCACTGTGACGCCTTGTGTGTTGCGGTTGTTTCGCAAAAGTTGACCGAACTTGATTATTTAGAGGAAGTAAAAGTCGTAACAAGGTTTCCGTAGTGAACCTGCGGAAGGATCATTATTGTTTTAATGCATCTAACCGTTAATAAATTAAATTTGTTTTTCTCTTTTAGGGAATTGCAATATTTAATAAATTATGTAACTAATAAATATAAATACTTTATTCAATCATATGAGATACAATTATGCAACATATAATAATTTAAATTAGCTAAAAACCGTTTGTCATGTATTATTATTATTATATACTGTATTAAGAGTGTTTTATGTGTGTTTGGATAAAATAAAAAAACTGCGTGTATATGTACCATAATATACATGCGTTGCAAAATGTATTGTGCATATTCCAGTGCGCATACATTGGTTCGCAACACCTAAAGAAAAACAATGTTGTACCTGTTTGCAGGTTAACGCTTTACATATGTTGATCATAATAAAATAAATTTAGCTAAAATATACTTGTCATATATCTTATTATTATCGATTATGTAAAACTAAGACATTTCGCAACATTTATTTAGGTATAAAAAAAAAAAATTTATTGAAGAATTGATATATGCCCAGTAAAATGGTGTATTTTTAATTTCTTTCAATAAAAATATTCTTGACGTAATGAAATAAAAAAAAAATTGTATCACTCTAAGCGGTGGATCACTCGGCTCATGGTCGATGAAGAACGCAGCAAACTGTGCGTCATCGTGTGAACTGCAGGACACATGAACATCGACATTTTGAACGCATATCGCAGTCCATGCTGTTATGTACTTAATTAATTTTTTAGTGCTGCTTGGACTACATAGGTTGAGGTTGTAAGACTATGCTAAATAAGTTGTTTAAAAATTTCGGAATTTTAAGCACATTGTATATTATTGGATAATATAAGTGTGAATCTAAAAGTTCTCGCTTAAGATATTCATAATATGAATTAATAAATGAAAAATACTAAAACTCTGTTGCATGAGAAATTTGAAGAATTATATGTTCTTTATTCATTTCAAATAATATTGAGGAATGTCTAGCATAAAATATATTATTTTATAAACTAGAATTGCCTCTTATTAACGAATATGGTATTAAAGAATAATTTTGTGAATATTATGGACCTTCAAGAAAAAAATAGTATATTTCAAAATAGGCAGAGAATTGTCTATAAGTGTAATTAAACAACCTCAAACTCATATGGACTACCCCCTGAATTTAAGCATATTAATTAGGGAGGAAAAGAAACTAACAAGGATTTTCTTAGTAGCGGCGAGCGAAAAAGAAATCAGTTCAGCACTAAGTCACTTTGTCTATATGGCAAATGTGAGATGCAGTGTATGGAACGTCAATATTCTAGTATGAGAAATTAACGATTTAAGTCCTTCTTAAATGAGGCCATTTACCCATAGAGGTGCCAGGCCCGTATAACGTTAATGATTATTAGATGATGTTTCCAAAGAGTCGTGTTGCTTGATAGTGCAGCACTAAGTGGGTGGTAAACTCCATCTAAAACTAAATATAACCATGAGACCGATAGTAAACAAGTACCGTGAGGGAAAGTTGAAAAAGAACTCTGAATAGAGAGTTAAATAGTACGTGAAACTGCTTAGAGGTTAAGCCCGATGAACCTGAATATCCGTTATGGAAAATTCATCATTAGAATTGTAATATTTAATCAATATTATAACGATAGTGTGCATTTTTCCATATAAGGACATTGTAATCTATTAGCATGTATGGAATTTATCAAACAATTTTGATAAGAGTTTATTTAAATTAGAGTGCTTGCATTTTAACATAAAATAAATTTTCAAAAATTTGATAAAGTGCTGATAGATTATATGAGTACAGTGCGTTAATTTTTCGGAATTATATAATGGCATGATTATCATTGATGATTTTATGTTTATTATAAGCACTTGTATGATTAACAATGCGAAAGATTCAGGATACCTTCGGGACCCGTCTTGAAACACGGACCAAGGAGTCTAACATATGTGCAAGTTATTGGGATATAAACCTAATAGCGTAATTAACTTGACTATTATTGGGATTAGTTTTTTAACTATTTATAGTTGATTAACGCAATCCCGGGGCGTTCTATATAGTTATGTATAATAATATTTATATTATTTATGCCTCTAACTGGAACGTACCTTGAGCATATATGCTGTGACCCGAAAAGATGGTGAACTATACTTGATCAGGTTGAAGTCAGGGGAAACCCTGATGGAAGACCGAAACAGTTCTGACGTGCAAATCGATTGTCAGAATTGAGTATAGGGCGAAAGACCAATCGAACCATCTAGTAGCTGGTTCCTTCCGAAGTTTCCCTCAGGATAGCTGCGTGCATTTAACTGTTGTATAAAATAATCTTATCTGGTAAAGCGAATGATTAGAGGCCTTAGGGTCGAAACGATCTTAACCTATTCTCAAACTTTAAATGGGTAAGAACCTTAAACTTTCTTGATATGAAGTTTAAGGTTATGATATAATGTGCCCAGTGGGCCACTTTGGTAAGCAGAACTGGCGCTGTGGGATGAACCAAACGTAATGTTACGGTGCCCAAATTAACAACTCATTCAGAAACCATGAAAGGCGTTGGTTGCTTAAAACAGCAGGACGGTGATCATGGAAGTCGAAATCCGCTAAGGAGTGTGTAACAACTCACCTGCCGAAGCAACTAGCCCTTAAAATGGATGGCGCTTAAGTTGTATACCTATACATTACCGCTAAAGTAGATGATTTATATTACTTGTAATATAAATTTTGAAACTTTAGTGAGTAGGAAGGTACAATGGTGTGCTTAGAAGTGTTTGGCGTAAGCCTGCATGGAGCCGTCATTGGTACAGATCTTGGTGGTAGTAGCAAATAATCGAATGAGACAGTGGTTGATCACGAGTTAGTCGGTCCTAAGTTCAAGGCGAAAGCCGAAAATTTTCAAGTAAAAAAAAGTAACTAAAATTTATATTTTGTCATAATTAAAAAACTTGAATAATTTTGAACGAAAGGGAATACGGTTCCAATTCCGTAACCTGTTGAGTATCCGTTTGTTATTAAATATGGGCCTCGTGCTCATCCTGGCAACAGGAACGACCATAAAGAAGCCGTCGAGAGATATCGGAAGAGTTTTCTTTTCTGTTTTATAGCCGTACTACCATGGAAGTCTTTCGCAGAGAGATATGGTAGATGGGCTAGAAGAGCATGACATATACTGTTGTGTCGATATTTTCTCCTCGGACCTTGAAAATTTATGGTGGGGACACGCAAACTTCTCAACAGGCCGTACCAATATCCGCAGCTGGTCTCCAAGGTGAAGAGTCTCTAGTCGATAGAATAATGTAGGTAAGGGAAGTCGGCAAATTAGATCCGTAACTTCGGGATA
This sequence comes from Drosophila albomicans, assembly GCF_009650485.2. NCBI lineage: Eukaryota > Metazoa > Arthropoda > Insecta > Diptera > Drosophilidae > Drosophila > Drosophila albomicans. Next base: position 32,222 of record NW_026263536.1, on the reverse strand, counting down.
AGGATTGGCTCTGAAGATTGAGATAGTCGGGCTTGATTGGGAAACAATAACATGGTTTATGTGCTCGTTCTGGGTAAATAGAGTTTCTATCATTTATGGTAGTTTCTTGTTCCCCGGATAGTTTAGTTACGTAGCCAATTGTGGAACTTTCTTGCTAAAATTTTTAAGAATACTAGTTGGGCAACCAGCTAGTTCTTTTAAATTATAACGATTATCAATTAACAATCAATTCAGAACTGGCACGGACTTGGGGAATCCGACTGTCTAATTAAAACAAAGCATTGTGATGGCCCTAGCGGGTGTTGACACAATGTGATTTCTGCCCAGTGCTCTGAATGTCAAAGTGAAGAAATTCAAGTAAGCGCGGGTCAACGGCGGGAGTAACTATGACTCTCTTAAGGAGGATCAATGGGTCTGCAGAAGGGGAATAATGGTTCATTTATCAGCAATGGCAAGTGGACTACCGTCCTTCGTTAGTCAGATCAAGTCGACTCATAGGCAACATGTGCCCCACTTAACTTGTGGCCTCCTCGTGGTGTCCTCCGGTGCTGGACCGATGTAGTTTCGGCAGCAGCGAATATGAGCGGCGAAAGGGGCCATTGGGTTACCACCCCGATGGTCCTGAAAAACTGATGGTGCAAACTTAAATAACATGCCTCGGATAGCTGAAAGTTATTCAGTGAATTCTCCTACGGCATCCGTAGGAGCCCATCAGGGAAGGAACGTAGATGCTAATCCAGTTGTTGGACATCTATGTGTGGAATGCGGCCGATCTTTTGGAACAAAGACCGGTTTAGGCGTCCACATGTCGCGTCAGCACAAAGACAGGCTTGATGAGCTTCGTACGCGTGTTGACGTGAAAACCAGGTGGTGTGAGGAAGAATTGGCCATGATGGCGAGGAAGGAACTTGAGCTCATAGCAAATGGCGAGAGGTTCATTAATAAAAAGCTGGCGTTGCATTTTCCAGAACGCAGCGTCGATGCTATTTAAAAAGTGTCGACAGAGGGATAATTATAAGGCAAAAATCGAGCAGCTAAGAGGGCAAGCGGCTCTTATCCCCGAAATTAGTGAACCACAAACCATTACGCGCCGCCCTAGTATAAGTGGGCTTGAGTCTTCTTCTTCAATGTCAGAGTCGGTTCCAATCACACCATCGATACATTTCGGACGACGTCCTCATGCGGATACTGCGGGGCTTCGGCCCTGTGGGATGTAATCGATCGTGGAGAGTCGAGGTTCTGCAATCTATCATTGATGGAGCGCAGACTTCGGGCAAAGAAGCAACTCTCCAGTGTTTGTCTAACTATCTCCTGGAAATTTTTCCGAATCGAAACGAAGGTCCGGTTTCGGCGAGAGTCTTTCCTGAGCCTCGCAATAGGAGACAAAATAGAAGGCAGCAGTTCGCTAGGGTTCAGCGCAACTGGGACAAACATAAAGGTCGATGCATCGGATCCCTGCTAGCAGGACCCGACGAGTCGGTAATGCCAAACCAAGAGATTATGGAACCATACTGGAGAGAAGTCATGACACAGCAGAGCCTTTCCTCTTGCAATAGCACCGTGCCCCATATGGGACACTTGCTTGAGGGGTATGGTCACCTATTACGTCTAGGGACCTGCAATTGCATCAAGTGCCATTGACTTCTTCTCCCGGACCGGACGGAATATCTCCAAGAACTGCCAGGAGTATTCCCAGTGGTGTTATGCTTCGCATAATGAACCTTATTCTCTGGTGCGGCAAACTACCCACACTCTTCCGAATGGCTCGAACCGTTTTCATCCCGAAGACGGTAAGAGCATCCCGACCAGAAGACTTCCGTCCGATATCGGTGCCTTCTGTCATAGTTAGACAACTCAATGCCATCTTGGCATCTCGATTGGCCTCATCAGTCGATTGGGATCCGCGTCAGCGGGGGTTTCTTCCTACTGACGGTTGCGCCGATAACGCGACAATAGTTGACTTAATCCTGAGGGACCATCATAGACGTCATGCGTCGTGTTATATCGCGACACTTGATGTCAGCAAAGCGTTTGACTCTGTGTCTCACGCAGCGGTAATTGACACCCTATCCGCGTATGGTGCACCAACGGGTTTTGTTGACTACGTACGTAGTTTGTACTTGGGAGGTGGCACTAGTCTCAATGGTAAAGGCTGGAGATCAGAGGAATTCGTCCCTGCTAGAGGTGTGAAGCAGGGTGACCCTTTGTCTCCACATATGTTCAACTTGGTCATCGACCGGTTGCTCAGGTCTCTACCGGACGAGATTGGTGTCAGTGTCGGAAATGCCAAAACAAACGCTGCAGCGTTCGCAGACGATCTGGTGTTGTTTGCTTCTACACCGAAGGGCCTTCAGGCATTATTGGATACCACGGTCTCCTTTTTGGCGTCCGTTGGGCTGACCCTAAACGCTAATAAGTGTTTTACTGTTAGTGTCAAGGGGCAACCGAAGCAGAAGTGTACTGTGATCGAATCACGGAGCTTCTGTGTAGGTTCGCGCACGTGTCCAAGCTTGAAGCGTTCGGAGGAGTGGAGGTATCTCGGCATTCAGTTCACTGCGGACGGGAGGGCCCGCTACAATCCGACTGAGGACATTGGTCCCAGATTGGATATCATATCGCGGTCCCCCCTGAAGCCACAGCAGAATTTATTCGCCCTCAGAACTGTCCTCATTCCACAGCTATATCATAAGCTAACCCTTGGTAGTGTGGCAATAGGCGTTTTGAGAAAGTGTGACAGACTGGTACGGTCGGTCGTAAGGAAATGGTTAGATCTTCCTATGGATGTGTCAGTAGCATTCTTCCATGCCCCCACACAAGTGGGGGTCTCGGTGTTCCCTCAGTTCGAAGGACAGCTCCAATGCTGCGCATACAGAGGCTAACGAACATAAAATGGCCCCACCTCGAGCAATCCGAGACGGCCAGTTCGTTCCTTAGTGCGGAAATTCGGAGGGCCCGAGATAGGTGCAAGGCATCGGGAGACGCGGCTCTGGATACACGCCTTTTGATCGATTCGTACTGGGCGGATAGGTTGCACTCCTCTGTTGATGGTAGCGGTCTCCGTGAAGCAGGGCGTTATGCTCCGCAACACGGGTGGGTTGTCGCACCCACGCGTTTGTTAACTGGAAAAGCTTATTTGAATGGGATCAAACTGCGGATAAATGCCCTACCCACGCGGTCTCGTACCACGAGGGGAAGGCACGAATTGGAGAGGCAGTGTCGTGCAGGATGTGATGCTCCCGAATCACTAAACCACATTCTGCAGGAGTGTCATCGTACGCATGGGAGGCGGGTGGCTAGACACAACAGTGTAGCTAAATATCTCAAGCGGGGACTTGAGACGAGAGGCTACTCTGTCATTGCTGAACCAAGTCTGCAGGGAGAGAACAGGATATATAAGCCGGACCTGGTGGGTTTCCGACCAGATCACACTATAGTGATCGACGCTCAGGTTGTGACTGACGGACTTGATCTTGACCAAGCTCATCAGAGTAAGGTTGAGATCTACGACAGACAGGACGTACGAACGGCTCTGGTTCGGGATTATCGGGCACATGAGGACATTAAAATCGTTTCTGCTACGCTAAACTGGAGGGGCATCTGGAGCTATCGGTCGGTAAAACGACTGATAGCCCTGGGAGTCCTTAACGCTGGTGATAGCAATATTATCAGTACCAGGGGTGGTAGATGGCGGAGTCTGCGGCTTTAAGACGTTCATGTTCCATACTGGATATCGCCAAGGAGTGGGTTAGCACCGAGGTTTACTTTCCTCATTGAAAGTCAACTACACTGGCCAACATCTATTGTGTACAAAGTAAAGGGAAAACAGTCATATGACGTGCCATTCATATATGGCATTGTTGTGTGGGCAAATTCATTTCCTAGCCAAATGCCTCGTCATCTAATTAGTGACGCGCATGAATGGATTAACGAGATTCCTACTGTCCCTATCTACTCAGTCTGGTTTCAACTGTCGAGCTGAACAGACGTGTTAGCGGGTGCCTGCATTTCGTAGTGTTTTTGCGATAACAGTTATTTGTTATCTCTTAGTTAGCGGTAAAAGTTTCGCGTGTGCGCTTTGTGCTCCTCATTCGCTGTGTGCGTGTGAGCAGCGTGGGAAAATCGTCGCGCGTCGTTGAGAGTGTGTGCGTGCGTGTGCTTATTTTAAGCGCTATTAAAGTAGCTTAGTTTCGAGTGACCTACTTTCTGGTGAGTACAGTTGAGTATTTTTAAGACTTGCAAAAAAAGTTTTAGATGCCAGCGTGCAAGCCGGCCGTTGGTGCTGGGGGAGTGGTGCGTCGACGGACGACCTCCCTTCGGTGGCTGACGGGAAGGTTAAGCGGAAGGCGGGGTTCGGCGTCAGCAAGGAAGCTGAAGAAGGCAGCTTCTTTAGCTTCTTTTGCTGATGCTGGGTTAGGTGCTGAGTGTATGGGAGCCGCTAGTGGTGGTGTCAGCGCTGCTACTAGCGTGTTTAGCGTGGGTGAGGAGAATCTGGTTTCGGCAGATTCGACCCCGATGTGCTCATTGGGGAGTATGCTAGAGGAGTTTAGGGGCGGCTGAAAAGGCAGCAGAGGCGTTGGTTGCTCCATTGAGCAAGCCAGGGTCAAATGATGCGCAAGGGAAGCCCAGTAGAGAAAATGAAGGCGATCAGTAAGGACGTGCTCACGCTCGTTGTTTGCTGATTGTGGAATGCAAGGCAAGGCGCTGGTTAGTGTAGTTGACTACCTAGCGGAAATGGAGACGCTGCTGTTTTCGCAGATGGCGGAAAATGAGCGTCTCCGAGGACGGTTGGAGGAGGCTCGCGCTCATGCGAGTAGCGGCCCCTCCAATGGGCCTTTCCGAGTGCCAGCGCCGGTTAGCGGGGTGCTCCGCTGCGTGCACCGGTTGCCAAAGGCGGTTCCAAGTCGGCAGCGCCGTCTACCCCGGAGACGCCGAGACCTAAGCCAGTTGAGACATGGTCCCTCGTGGTCCGCAGCAAGACTGCGAAGACCTCAAAGGAAGTGGTTGATCAGGTGGTGAAGGAGGTAGGTCCAACCCTGGGTGTACGGGTGCACGAGGTTCGTCCTCTTCGGGATGGTGGTGCGATTATTCGCACTCCATCCGTTGCAGAGCGGAGAGTGATCGCAGGAAACGCGAAATTTAAAGAGGTGGGGCTGGAAGTGAGTGTGAATGTCAAACTGGGGCCTAAAATTGTGGTGACGGGCGTTCACTCGCAGATTACTCCTGACGAATTCATGAGTGATCTTTTCGAGATGAACCTCAAGGACAGCATGTCTCTTGAGGCCTTCAAGAAAGGCGTCCGTATGGTGAGCAAGCCATGGCCTGTGACTGGTGGGTCAGCGTCGGTCAATGTTGTGTTGGAGGGCGATGGCATGGCCATGCAAACTCTGCTCGATGTTGGCCGCTGCTACATCAAGTGGTTTTCATTCCGCTTGAGGAACTTTGACCCGGTTCTGAGCTGCTTCCGTTGCCTGGGCTTCGACCACAAGGTAGCGGACTGCAGGGCCAAGCACGATGTCTGTCGGCGCTGTGGTCAAGTGGGCCATCGGGTAGCTAAGTGTACCAATGCACTTAGTTGCCGGAATTGTGCTTTTAAAGGGCAGCCTTCGGAGCATCTTATGATGTCTCTGGCTTGCCCGATATATAGTGCGATTGTCGCGAGGGCCAACGCTAGACATTAATATGGCTAGCAAAGTCCTTCAGTTGAACTGCCAGCGGTCATATGCAGTTATGTGCGATGTGGGCGAAATGATGTGTGAGAGAGAGGCAGTGTAGTGGCCCTGCTGCAGGAGCCGTATGCAACCGATGGTTGTGTACGTGGCTTACCGCGCACATGCGCGTGTTCACTGACAGCAGGGCCAAGGCTGCGGTGGTGGTGAATGATGTTGGTATTGAATGCACTCTGATGTGTTCTACCGACTGGGGGGTGTGTGTGTGCCTTAATGGCAATTTTGGCAGGGTGTTAGTTGTGAGTATATTGAGTGAGTGAGTGTATTGTATAGATCAGGAGTAATCCTCGATCTTATCGGGGCATCAGTCTCCTTCCTGTGCTTGGAAAAGTGCTAGAAAGAGTCATGATAGAAAGGCTGCTTGAGTTAGTTGAAGACCAGATGTCTGATAGACAATATGGCTTCACTAGAGGTAGATGTACGGAGGATGCATGGCATTATGTCAAGGACTCGGTGGGGTCAAGCAACTCCAGGTACGTCTTAGGCATTTTTGTAGATTTTAGGGGTGCGTTTGACCACCTTAGCTGGGCAAGTGTGTTAAGAAAATTGAGCGACTGTGGCTGCCGAGAGATGGCTCTATGGAAGAGCTACTTTTCTGGCAGGCGTGCGACAGCAATAGGAAAATGTGAGAGTGTCACTGTGGATGTGGTTCGTGGTTGTCCGCAAGGATCCATCTGTGGTCCATTTATATGGAACCTAATGATGGACTCCCTATTGCGGCAACTCGAATTGCGCTACAAGTGTTGTGCGTATGCGGATGATCTGCTCATTTTGATTGAGGGGCAATCGCGCTCCGAGATTGAGGCAGGTGCTAGGGAGTGCTTGCGCATTGTTTGCGATTGGGGCGACAGTGTCGGCGTCGGTTTGGCAGCGGATAAGACGGTGGCAATGTTACTCAAGGGTAAATTGTCTGCCAGTCGGCCTCCAGTTGTCAGACTAAACGACGTTAGCTTAAAGTATGTGACTGAGGTTCGGTACCTTGGCATTACTTCGGTGAGGGGATGTGCTTTATGCCGCATCTCACCGGTCTCAGGGCGCGGTTGTTTAGTGTGGTTGAACAGGTGCGTCGCATTTTGCGGAGTGATTGGGGCCTCAGCAGACGAGCTGTGCGTACCATATACAGCGGCCTATTTGTTGCATGTGCTGCATATGGGTCGTCTGTGTGGTATGAGGCAGCAAAGACTGTTGTGGGCAGAAAGAAAGTGCTGGCTTGCCAGCGTGTGATTCTTTTAGGTTGTCTGCCTGTGTGCCGCACTGTTTCTACGGAAGCTTTGCAGGTATTGCTTGGTGCAGCCCCTCTTGACTTGGAAGTCAGGCGTAGAGCCTTGATGTTCAAGATTAAGAGGCGGCTGCCATTGCTGCGGGATGAGTGGTTATTTGATAGGGACGTAAATAGCTTAGCAGTGGATAGCTGTAAAGAAGTTATTGAAAGAGTGTGTTCTGTCTGACTGGCAGGTCAGATGGGATGCAAGTGTGAATGGGCGGGTGACTCGCGAATTTATTCGTGATGTCAAATTCACTGCAGACCGTCCAGACTTCAGATTTAATCTGAGTCTCGGATTCTTGTTGACTGGCCATGGTTTCTCTCAATGCTTTTTGCATCCGAGAAGCCTGTGCGATAGTCCGGAATGCCGCTGCGGTTTGGCAGCGGAGACTGCCATGCATGTGTTGTGTGAATGCCCACTGTATAGCGATATACGTGTGATGGATGAGCTAGGGATTAGGCAGACTGGTGGTGGGTTTGACGTAAGTCAATCACTCTCCACTAGTACTTGTGTAGGTAATTTGAATGAGTTTGCCCGCATTGTATTTGCGAGACGGCGCGGATGAGCGTTCCTGGAGGCAGGAATGAATGATTGTGTGAATAATGTATGCATGAGAGGGAATGGGAATGCTAGGTAGGCAGGCGTGAATCGGGATGTATGAATGCGGGGTTGCAATGAATCGGAGCGTATGTATGTTGTTTGTTTATGTTTCCACCTGGGCCACCAACCCGTAACTGTTTGGAGTTAAAATTGGTAGTACCTTTGTGGTACGAAACCTGACCGGAGGTTTTTCTGGTACCACGGGAACCAGGTGCCCGCGGACATATGTCCGTCCTGGTATTTGGTTGCGGCCCTTTCGGGAGTATCGTGGTGGCTGTGGTTTACCATCCAAATGCGGCTAGAGTGGAGTGCTCGACGTGGAGTTGCGTAATACAACCGGTTGCCGTGATACCATAGATCGGAAGAGGTTTTAGATGGGCCTCGCTCCTCACACAGGAGGTTGAGCCAACCCAAACAGTTGGCTCTTCAATGTGTACCCGTGAATTGCTCCATGGGGGCGCTGATTCGACGCTTAAATTGAATCGTCTGTGCTGCGCACCGTGAGATAGAGCCAACATGGCAGGTGCTCACGTTAATCTACCAAATTCCATGTCCCTATCTACTCAGTTTGTTTTTGACTGTCGACCAGAGCAGACGTGCGCGCTGTTTTGTATAAGAAATTGCGGTACTTTGTTATTGTCGCCGAGATAGTAAACAAGCGAAGTTACGGTGTTTTGTTTACAGTAACTTGTAATTACTGTAAATAGTGAAGTGCAAGAGCTTATTGTTTTCGTCGCGGACAAAAGCTGTGTGATTCGAACTGCTTAAGTGCACTGCTTGCAATGGGTGTACTGCTTGCACTGCTTGAATTGTAAACTGCTTTAAATCGGACTGCTTGGTGTGTACTGCTTGTGTTGCTTCCTGCTTCGGTTTACTGCTTGCGAGTGCGTGTGGTGTACTGCTTGCGAGGTTTAACTGCTTGCGAGGTTTAACTGCTTGCGCGGTTAACTGCTTGCGCAGTTTAAACTGCGAACCGTTGGCGCCATGATGCACACGAGATCAAGTGCCAGCGTATGTAGCGATACGAGCGAGATGTCCGTCTCGGAAGATCGTCCACGCGGGAAGCGAGGTAGAAAGCCGCGAAACAAGGCTGTATCGTCGCCCAACCTGGTTGGCAGCGACGATGCATCCTCTGCCAAGCGGCTGGCTGTCTCCTTTATTGGAGGAAACGCCGATGGAACCGCCGCTGGAACTGCCGCTGAAGCCGCCGCTGGAACCGCCGCTGGATCCGCCGCTGGATCCGCCGCTGAAACCGCCGCTGGAACCGCCGTTGGAACCGCCGCTGGAGTCGCCGATGGAACCGCCGCTGGAGTCGCCGATGGAGTTGCTGCTGCTACTGTCGCCCCTGCACCCGCTACGGTACAGGCTATCGCCCGACTGAGCGCGCCTGCCTGTCCAGCTCCCGCTGGTAGTTTTGTTGCTGCCAGTGTGGTGAAGGAAGGGTCTGATGCCGTATTGGCTCAGCTGGCGGGTGTAGACCAGACGGTGAGGTCCGCTGTGCTGCGCGCTGGACTGGCGCCGGAAGCGGCCATCGCCGTTTTGGAGGCAACTGCCAGGCTTGGCGAGCTAGTGACCGCGCTTGTTGTGCGAAACGCCGTCTTGGAGACGAAGGTTGCGGTGCGCCAACCAGCTGCTGCGCCCTTTACGGCCCCAAGTACGAGTGGTGCTGCCACCAGAGCTGTCTCCGGCGTCGCCCCGATGGCCGCTCCTAGAAATGCTCCTGCAGCCAAAAAGCCCGTGGAAACGTGGTCGGCTGTAGTGACGAGCAAAGGACCCGACAGTGTCGGGCAAGGAGATTGCTGATAAGGTGATGAGCCAAGTTGCTCCAGCTCTGGGCGTTAGGGTTCACGAAGTCCGTGAATTGAAGCGCGGTGGCGCCGTCATTCGTACGCCGTCGAGGAGCGAGATGAACAAAGTGGTGGCCAACGCGAAGTTTAATGAGGTCGGCCTGGAGGTTGAGCCCAACCGTGGAGTCAGGTCGAAGATCACCGTGTTCGACGTGGACACAGCGATTCTACCGGAAGTCTTCATGGACGAGCTCTATGAGAACCACTTCAAGGAGGAGTTCTCGCCGTCGGCCTTCAAGAAGATGGTGCATATGGCGTCGAAGCCGTGGTCGGTCACTGACGGTGTTAGAGTCAATCTGACACTCGAATGTGACGAAAAGGCGCAAGCGGTGCTTGATAAGACCGGGCGGGTCTACATCAAGTGGTTTTCCTTCCGCTGTAGGTCGCTCGTCCGAACATATGCGTGTCATCGCTGTGTGGGATTCGACCACAAGGTTTCACAATGCCGATTGAAAAACGAAGTATGCCGCCAATGCGGGCAGACCGGCCATGTAGCGTCGAAATGTGCTAGCCCGGTGGACTGCCGAAACTGCCGTTTCAAGGGGCTTCCCTCGGGCATTACATGCTGTCGGAGACGTGCCCAATATATGGTGCGGTCTTAGCGAGGGTGCAAGCTAGACATTAAAATGTTTAGCTTCATCCAAGCTAATTGTGGTCGAGGTCGAGCCGCTACCATTGAGTTTGCAACTCGGGTGCGAGACTCCCGCCACATGTTCGCTTTGGTGCAGGAACCATACGTCGACAGAGAGCACGGCATTACGGGCATTCCAGCCGGGATGCGTGTGTTTGCTGATCGGCGTTTGAAGGCTGCCATCTTTTTGGACGACCCGGATGCCATCTGTATGCCTATTGAGTCGCTCATCACGGACTTTGGCGTATGCGTGAGTGTCACTGGAAGATTTGGCTCAATCTTCCTGAGCTCCGTGTACTGCCAATACAACACTGAATTGGAACCGTACCTTGCGTATCTAGATGCCGTGCTACTACTGGCTGGTAGCAACCCGGTTATCTGTGGCTTGGATGCGAATGCAGTGTCCCCCTTGTGGTTCAGCAAATCGCTCGAGCGTGCTCGTGGCGACTCGAACCGCCATAGGGGTGAGCTGCTGACCGAGTGGATTCTAGAATCCCGAGCCGGCGTGCTAAATGAGGTCAGTAGTTTGTATACGTTCGATAATCACCGCGGACAGAGTGATATCGACGTCACGATTGCCAACGAAGCAGCGCTTATGTGGGCCACATATGACTGGAGAGTGGACGAGTGGGATCTCAGTGACCACAACACGATCTGTGTTGAGCTGACGCGAGACCCCAGAGACACAGTTGAGAGCGATGCTCCTGTTCCGTCCTGGAACTTCTCCAATGCACGTTGGCAGTCGTTCCGTGGTGAGCTTGTATGCAAGCTTGAGGAATTCCCGCAGGACTACACGGAGATGTCCATTGATGACCAGGTGTCTGCAACGCGTGCACTGGTTCACAGTGTATGCGACCATGTATTTGGACGCAGGCAGCCGAGAGCCGTTCGGAAAGTGGTCTGGTGGAATGCCAACCTCAGTACGAAGCGCCGAGAGGTCAGGAGACTGAGGCGGCGGCTACAGAATGCTCGTCGTCGTGGCAGCGATGAAGCAGGGCGACTTGCTACTGACCTGCGGATCTCCGTGGGTCAGTACAAGAAGCTTATTCTGTCGGCAAAGGAGGACAACTGGCGTCGCTTCGTTGGAGATAATCGGGATGATCCCTGGGGGCATGTCTACAGGATTTGCCGACGTCACAAACGGAATTCCGAGTTGGGCTGCCTACGGGTAAATGGCGAGCCAGTCGTAACATGCACGACTGTGCGCGAGTGCTCCTCCGTAACTTCTTCCCCGTTGCGGAGTCGAATGCACCGATTGCCATCCCAGATGTGCTTCCGCCCACACTCGACGAGTACGAAGTGAGTGCTTGTGTCGCCAGGCTACGGAGCAGACGCTCGCCTGGCATGGACGGCATCACTGGAGTGATCTGTAAGGAGGTTTGGCGTGCTATTCCTCAGCATCTTACAGCGTTGTATTCCCGCTGTTTAGCCGAAGGACATTTCCCTTCTTAGTGGAAACGCCCACGCGTTGTGCCTCTTCTTAAGGGGCCCGATAAGGACAGGAGCTATCCTGGCTCTTATCGTGGTATATGTCTGCTACCAGTCTTTGGTAAGGTGCTCGAGGGTATCATGGTCAGCCGAATGAAGGACATGCTCCCGGAGGGCTGCAGATGGCAATTTGGATTTCAACCTGGACGCTGTGTGGAGGATGCCTGGAGACACGTGAAGAGTACTGTCGACGCCAGCCCGGCAAGATATGTACTCGGAATCTTCGTGGATTTTAAAGGAGCATTTGACCACGTGGAGTGGGATGCTGTGCTACGCCGGCTGATCGACTCTGGCTGCCGAGAAGCCAGCTTGTGGCGAAGCTTCTTCTCTGGCAGGAGTGCGTGCATCGTCAGCAGATACGAGGAAGCATCTGTGCCGGTAACCAGAGGTGCCCACAGGTTCCATCAGTGGTCCATTCATTTGGAACCTCATGATGGACGTGCTTCTTCGGCGCTTGGAGCATTTGTGTGCAACTGAGCGCGTATGCAGACGACTTGCTGCTTCTCGTTGAGGGAAACTCCGAAACGATCTGGAGTCGAAAGGAGCGGAGTACATGTCCATCGTAGGAGCTTGGGGAACAGAGGTAGGCGTGTCCGTCTCCACCAGTAAGACGGCTGTCATGTTGCTGAAAGGCCAATTATCGGCTAATAGGCGGCCTGGGGTACGGTTTGCTGGAGCAAGCTTGCCCTACGCTGACAAATACGGTATCTGGGCATCACGGTCGGCGAGCGGTTGAATTTCAACCCGCATATCGCGTCTTTACGTGATCGGCTGAGCGGAGTCGTTGGTGTTTTGGCACGCGTACTACGGGTTGACTGGGGGATCAGTCCCCGTGCCAAGCGGACCATTTACACTGGACTCATGGTGCCTTGTGCGCTATTTGGTGCCTCAGTGTGGTATGCCACGGCGATGAGACTAGTAAGGGCCAGGAGGCACATATTGTCCTGCCAAAGGCGCATCCTTCTTGGATACCTACCGGTGTGCCGTACAGTGTCCACTGTGGCACTGCAAGTTCTTGCTGGTGTTCCCCCGTTTGATCTGGCTGCCAAGAAATTGGCAATTAGTTTCAAACTCAAGCGCGATCACCCGCTGGAGGAGAGAGCGACTGGCTGTTTGGTCAAGATCTGTCGGGTCTTAATCACAAGCAGAAGATGGCGATGCTGGACGACCGTATGCTGCAGGAGTGGCAAAGCAGATGGGATAATGGTGATGAACCCGGCCGGGTGACTCATCTTTTTATCAGCGTTGCCAATTTAGCTATTTCCCCGTCAGATCTGACGGTTTTCAAAAGCAAAATGCGGGACAAATTGAAAACTAGCGGCTAGCGGGAATTATAGCTATTTTCAAAACAAAACTGACGGAACTTTAGTTTTTTAAAAACATCTGGTAACTTTGTGTATTTTTACGTTTTACGATGCCACACTTTAAAACCTTGCAGTATTTTTGCATTGCAATGGTAAAAAACATCGATATGCCAAAAGATCTTTACATTATTATCGATTTTTATTAGTGTTATACCATCACCATCTGGGTATTTCACAATTTTCAAAACGATCGTGAGACAGTTGAAATGCCGAAAGTTTATAAGCAAAAACCGCGACATGCTTGGTTGCAAGACCCAGCATTTAAGGATTGGCTAACTTTGGATGCAGCTGATGAGCAAAAATGCTTTTGCAAATATTGCAAATCCAGCATTAATGCGAAACTTTCGGATTTGCACGCGCATGCAAAGACAAATAAGCACAAGTCTTCGTCATCTGCGTTTACACAGACGAACAAAATAACGTTCGTTCCATCTGTCTCTCCAAAAACCTGCCGGCAAGAGGCAGCATTGTCTTTGTATGTTGCGGCACATTCATCGGTGAGCCCAATTGATCATTTGGGATTGTTGTGCGGGACAAATTTTCAGGATGGCGGTGCCATAAAGCTCCATAGAACAAAGTGCACCAGTATAATAACAAATATTTTGGCTCCAAGCTTTAAATTGTTATTAAAGGAGGACATCGGTGATGCCAAGTACAGCTTGTTGCTTGATGAGAGTACTGACATAAGTGTCTGCAAGACCCTTGGTAAGGCTAAATGCTAATCATCCTAAAACACAATTAAATATATTCTATATACATAGGTGTTGCCATAAACTATTTTAGTGCAACACGGAGCATCATGGTTTCCACATTTTTATCCCTGGTTCCGCTCGAGGAGGGCGACGCGAAAACGATTGCGAACAGCCTCTGTCAGGAACTTAACAACTTTAAATTAAACCTTGGGAATTTGATTGGAATTGGCACGGACAACGCAAGTGTTATGGTTGGTTCAAAGCAAAGTGTGTACACGGAGTTGAAAAAAAGAGTTCCTTCCCTAATTTTAATTAAGTGTGTATGCCATTCACTACAACTGGCTGTCAACAGTGCATGTAAACATTTTTTACCCGAGGCCTTAGAATATATTGTTTACGAAACCTATAATTGGTTTTCAAAAAGCGCGAAAAGGCAATCAGATTACAAAAAAAATGTATCAGCTTATTAACGCTGAAGAGGTAAAACGACCTATGTGTTTGTATTGTTTGACTTTAACCTTTTTGTCTATTAACATGTGCTTGTCTGTAGTCTGTGTAATGTGGTATTGTTCTCTATGTTTGTATATTTATTTTTTTGTATATGAATAACATGCATTTTTTGCTAGGTACCTCTCAAAATTGCTCGAGTTTGCGACACAAGGTGGCTGTCGATTGAAGTTGCCGTTACACGAATTCTGAAGCAATGGATTGAGCTGAAACTTCACTTCAACATTGCTGCAACAAATGAAAAATGTTTCAAGGCACAAACGTTGCACAAACTACTAAATGACGACGTTAATTATTTGTATCTGTTGTTTTTGCAGCCAGTGCTAACTCAAATGCAGCACATTAACAAAATTTTTCAATCTAGCACTGGAGACTCAAGCAAACTTTTAAATGACATTATATTTGCCATAAATTCTTTAAAAAGCAAAATCATTCCCGAAAATGTCAATATTGATATTTTAAAAAACGATTTTGTACATTTGGTAAAGCATGATTGCTATTTGGGATATGCATTCGAGACAAAGCTCAAAGAATGTAAAGAAAACATCTCAAACGATATGGAGGCAGAAATTCGTTCAAAATGCGTTAATTTTATAATAGCATTAATCAATGAGCTCAAGCAGAGGTATTCTTATAAAGTAATTGTTATATTTCTTTGTTAACTACCAAATTCTTTTTTAGATTGCCAGACAATTTTGAAGTACTTCAACAAATTGATTTGTTTTCCATTACAAAAATTTTATGTCCAAAGAAGGCCAATATTTTGCATATCCTCGAGCACTTCAAGTTGGACTCCGATAAAATTGAGGACATTCTATTCCAATATAAGAACATCCATCTTCTAAACTGGTCAAATTTGACGGATACCATAAGTTTTTGGGCCGAAGTGTCAAACTATGTGGATGCAGCAGGTAACAAAAGGTTTTCGGCACTAGCATCATTTGCGCTAAGCTTTTTATCGATGCCATGGTCGAACGCAGAGGTGGAACGAGTGTTCAGTCAAATGAACAATGTCAAAACCAAGCTGCGAAATAGAATGGCCGTTGAAACACTAAATTCTATTTTACACATAAGGTATTTTATCTGTTCAACCCATATTTTATAATATTAATAACATTAAATCATATTTGTAGATACGGACTACGCCGGGCAAACAAGTGCTGCCATAATTATGAAGTCCCACAAGATTGCTTAAAAATGATTGGAACCAATCAAAGCTACCAAAATTCAGCAGAAGAAGAGGGCATGATTGAGGAAATTTCAGAACTTCTAAAAAATACTTAATAAATAAATAAAATTAATAATATATTGTCTTCCTAACGTAGCTTTATGTTTTGGCTATCATCCTAATTTTCTGGCGGTTTCTAGCGTTTTTCATATGTTACTTTAGCTATTTGATGAGCAGATGAATTGGCAACACTGCTTTTTATCCCGGATGCTGGGTTCGTCTTCAGCAGGCGAGACTTCGGTTTCAGCCTACGTGCTGGATTCCTGCTGACAGGCCATGGATCGCTGAATGCATTTCTGCATGAGAGACGTCTAAGCGGAACGCCTGCATGTCTATGCGGTGCGGATAGCGAAGATGCGCTGCACGTTCTGTGTGTATGCCCCATATATGCAGATTTGCGTCACCTCGATGGACTTGGGATCGAATACCTGCATGGCGTCTGGAGAGTTTCTGGAGCGGTTGCGACACAGGAGAGGATGCAGCTATTGCAAACGTTTGCCGATGCCGTGTTCGCAAGGCGTCGGCAATTGTGTTGTACCAGGAGGCGACGAATGGGCCGGCAGTCCCGAGCTGAGTGGCTAAAACTGTCTCACCCGTGTGGTTGGCGGTCTTAGAATTCCTCCATAGCTTATCCCTCCTTGTCGTATGAGGCGACTAAAAGGATAATTTCCTTTTGGGCTGTCAGTCCCGAGCTGAAAGCTAAAACTGGCCTCACCTGTGTGGTTGGCGGGTATTAGAATTCCACCACAGTGCACCTCTGCTTGTCGTACGACTAAACGGGGTAGCTGGGCCGTCAGTCCCGAGCTTATAGCTAAAACTGACTCACCCGTGTGGATGACGGGTCTTAGAATTTCACCACAGTGGACCTCCACTTATCGTACGAAGCGATTCTCGAGGTGCGTCACCAACGCTAACTGTTTGGAGTTAAATTGGTAGTACCCTTGTGGTACGAAACCTGACCGGAGGTCTTCTGGTACTACGGGAGCCAGGTGCCCGCGGACTTTTGTCCGTTCTGGCACGGGTTGTGGCCCTTCGGGAGCATCGTGGTGGCTGTGGCTTACATCCAAATGCGGAGAGAGCGGAGTGCTCGACGTGGAGTTGCGTAATACAACCGGTTGCCGATAACCAAAAATCGGAAGAGGTTTTAGGTGGGCCTCGCTCCCCACACAGGAGGAAGTACCTAGCCCAAACAGCCAGGTAGCCAGAAGGACGCCATCATATTAGTGGCGAAAATTAAAAATATGCATGATATAAAAAAATATATATACATTTATGTATGTATCTATATGAACAGAATACTTGCGTATTTTAAGTATGCATTTATTTCATACACAATTATGTGTTTGGTAGCAAAAGATCGCCATCATATTAGTGGCACAAATTAAGACATGAGATATGAGTTCAACTTTGACAAAAACTTTCAACATATGAAAATTGAAGAAAAAAACTTTTTAAATATCATTTTATACAGTTTATTAATAAAATGAGATACAATTTTGAATTTAACTTGAGAAAAAAAATTTTTTGGACTTGGTGAATTTTTTTATTGAACTTGCAGCCATATGATATGAGGTTCTACCGAGATATGAGTCAACATTGAAAAAAATTTCAACATATGAAAATTGAAGAAAAACTTTTTAAATATCATTTTATACAGTTTATTAATAAAATGAGATACAATTTTGAATTTAACTTGAGAAAAAAAATTTTTGGACTTGGTGAATTTTTTATTGAACTGCAGCCATATGATATGAGGTTCTACCGAGAGATGAGTTCAACTTTGACAAAAAATTTCAACATATGAAAATTGAAGAAAAAACTTTTTAAATATCATTTTATACAGTTTATTATATAATGAGATAAGATTTTGAAATTTAACTTGAGAAAAAGATTTTTTTGGACTTGGTGAATTTTTTATTGAACTTCAGCCATATGATATGAGGTTCTACCGAGATATGAGCTCAAACATTGAAAAAAATTTCAACATATGAAAATTGAAGAAAAAACTTTTTAAATATCATTTTATACAGTTTATTAATATAATGAGATACGATTTTGAATTTAACTTGAGAAAAAAATTTTTTGGACTTGGTGAATTTTTTTATTGAACTGCAGCCATATGATATGAGGTTCTACCGAGATATGAGTTCAACTTTGACAAAAAATTTCAACATATGAAAATTGAAGAAAAAAACTTTTTATATATCATTTTTATATAGTTTTTAATAAAATGAGATAAGATTTTGAATTTAACTTGAGAAAAAAATTTTTGGACTGATAAATTTGTTGGACTTGGTAAATTTTTTATTGAACTTCAGCCATATGATATGAGGTCTACCGAAATATGAGTTCAACTTTGACAAAAAATTTCAACATATGAAATTGAAGAAAAACTGTTTAAATAGCATTTTTATACTGTTTATTAATATAATGAGATAAGATTTTTAATTTAACTTGAGAAAAAAATTTTTTGGACTTGGTGAATTTTTATTGAACTGCAGCCATATGATATGAGGTTCTATCGAGATATGAGTTCAACTTTGACAAAAAAATTTCAACATATGAAAATTGTAGAAAAAAACTTTTATATATCATTTTATACAGTTTTTTTAATAAAATGAGATAAGATTTTGAATTTAACTGAGAAAAAAATTTTTTGGGACTTGGTGAATGAGCGGGTTTTTAGAACTTCAGCCATATGATATAAGGTTCTACCGAGATATGAGTTCAAATTTGACAAAAAATTTAAACAATGTTAAACAATTTACGATTGTACTAGTATATTAATACAAATTATTAAATAATAAAATAATGAAGTTTTGCTGTTGTATTATTAAAATAGTGCACATAAAGATACATTAGGTGGTAGACCTTAGTAAAATGAGCGGGTTGTAGAAAACGTGTCACAAAACCTATATAGGGGTGGTGATGTCGACAGCATGTCATATGAGAAAAATTTCACAAGTGAAATATATATGACTATGTATATGGAGTGAGTCTTGCCGGGCATAAAGTCATATATAAATAATATATGAAAATAATCATATAGAAGGCAATATGATTAAAAAAGTTAAAAATAATGAAGTTTTACTGTTGTATTATTAAATTAGTGCAACAAAAAAGATACGTTAGATGGTAATACTAAATAAAATAAGAGCATTGTAGAAAACGTGTCACAAAACCTATACATTTTTTTTTTTTTTTTTTTTTTTTCGTCAATAATTATTTATTTAAAATCTGTCTGTACGGACAATAATTAAATTTTTTTAGGCAGCCTTGTCGATTAAATTCTCACAAGAGATGGTTGGTAGGGTTCTGGAGGGCTAATCATCATCCTCCATGGGCAGGTCGAGGGTGTGTTTTTCTTTTAAGTCTTCTGACGGTTTGGCTGTTGTCCAAGATGTTGATGGCCCAATGTGTTTGGGTGGTTATGGAGCCTGTTGATGTAGTTCGTGCTCACTTTTCGAATTTTCATCTTCTACCCAGGAACCCTGAGTACCTCGTGGATGGTGCTGTTGTCATGGTAAGGATGAGCGTTCGAGACCATTCTCAGAGCCTTGTTCTGCAGCCTTTGGATGTTCCTGCAGTTTGATTTGCAGGCAGTGCCCCACAGCTGGATGCCATAAGTCCAGATTGGCTTAATGATGGTTTTGTAGACAAGCAGTTTAAGTTTGCTTTTAAGCTTCGAGCGTCTTCCAATGAGCCATTGAAATTGCTTCAGCCTCTCTTCAGCCTGCTTTCTCTTCCTTAGGATGTGTGTGTGCGCCATGTTAACCGCCTGTCAAGCGTCATGCCCAGGTATTTGGGCGTGGGATTTTCGGGAATATATTCCCCATTGAGACTGACAGGCGGGCAATTGCCGTTGCGGAGTGCAAATGTGGTTTGCGTGGACTTCTCAGGGTTTACCGAGATGTTCCACCTCCGCAGCCAGGGCTCGATGGTGTTTAGCTGATTTTTGAATAATTCCGACGCATCCTCTGGGGTTCCTGCTGTGGCAAGGAAGGCTGTGTCATCGGCGTATGTGGCAACAATAGGTTCTCGTTGAAATGTAGGCATGTCCGCTGTGTACAACGTGTACAATAGAGGCTAGGACGCTACCTTGTGGTACACCGGCTTCGATACTTTTGTGGTAGATCGCGCATCTCCGCATCTGACATAAAAGCTTCTGTTGTCGAGGTAAGATTGCAGAAATGCGTAATGGGGTTGAGGCAGTTTCTCTTAAGCTTAAGCAGTAGCCTGGTGCCAGACTCTGTCGAAAGCTTGCTTCACGTCAAGCATTACGGCGCAGCAGTAGTTCTTCTCCTCGAATGCGCCAGTATCACTTTGACTAAACGGTGGCATTGTTCCGGTGTGAGTGAGAACGCCTGAAGCCAAACTGGTGACCGAATCAACCCAGCTTCTTCCAGCACTGGCAATACTCTGCGCAAAAATACTCTTTCGAGTATTTGGAGAGATCGACAGCAAACTTATCGGACGATAAGAGCCAAGATTGCTTCAGGTTTGCCAGGTTTGGGTATAAGAATTACCTCTGCTCGTTTTCAGATGGTTGGAAAATGTCCTAGCTGAAAGCACCTGCTGTATATGTTGGCGAGGAGTTGTAGGCAGGGAGGGGGAAGAGCTTAACAGCCAGTGCTTCAATGCCATCAGCGCCCAGGCGATTTATTCGTCTTGAGTCCCTCGATCTCAAGTTTGACCTCATCCACCGAGACCATAGCTAGCTCTTCTTGGTTGTTGTTGGTGTTTTCATCTAATGTTGTAGGGCACGTTGCGTAGCTGAGATATCCAGTCGGTGCATCTATTATCGCTAAGAGCTTCGCTGAGGTGCTCCACAAAAGCTTCAGCTCGTTCTTGCTCTGTGCGGCACCAGGCGCCACTAGCACGCTGGACTGGAGCAACTCTCTTAGTAGGTCGTTTTATATGACGAGTGACCTGCCAAGGTTGTGCTGTGGGTCTCCAGGCTCAAACAATTGGCCAGGAACTCTTCAAACGAGCTCTGCCTGAGCTTTAGGAGCTTATCCTTAAGCTGCTTTTGCGGCTCTGTTAAATACCCTTTTATCTCTAGGATTTCTGGATAGGAACCATACTCGTCGCAACCGTCTCTTCTCAGCTACTAGCGAGGCGATCTCTGAAGACCAAAGTGTAGGACCCTCGTTGGTAGTCTGGGAGAGATTGGGGTTCTGGGGGAAGCATGTGCTGCTGCGTTGTGCATGTGCTGCGTGAGCTCGTCGATGGCGTTGTTCACTTGCTCAGTGGTGGTAAGATCTTGCACTGGGTTGACATTTTCCGTTAGCCAGGCTTTGTAGGATTGCAGTCTCGTGCTCTTCTTGATCATCCTGGGATGTGCAGCTTTTCTCAGTGCAGGGAGGTCAGCCGCAGTTCCACTGCGCTGTGGTCGGAGAAAAGGTCCGCGTTAGAAGACACGAGACTTTGGCACTATCCAAATCCTTTGGAGAGGGCCATGTCCAGGGTGTCGGAATTTTGATCGGATCTGTGGCCAGTAGGTGGGCTCTCCTGTTGGTGTGGCATACGATGCTCCTGCGCTGGATGCACCTAAGTAGTGCGCTTCCTTTAGGGTTGCTGACTCGGCATCCCCACCATCGGTGCTTTGCGTTGAAATCGCCCCAATTAGAAATCTGTTACCCAGACTGCTCAGCAGCAGATCAAAATGCCTTTCTGATACTCTGTGTCTGGGGGGAGGTAGACCGCGCGACTGTAAGGTCGCCTTGTGGCTGGCAGATTGACTTTTGGCACATTGTACCCAGTCTCCTCTAAGGTACATCAGCTCGTTGTACTTTATGCCCGCTTTAATAATAATTGCCGCTCCGCCATGAGCTCTGCCGCTAGAGGTGGTCAGCGTGGATGATGTCATACCCGTGAAGTCGGATGTATGATCTATTGGAGAAGTGAGTTTCGGAGATGAGGAGTATGTCTGTGTTGTGTGTGTGGATAAAGTGTTCCACTTCTGGCCGGCTTTAATCAGGCCGTTAGCGTCCAGATCGTTATGTTTTAATCCCGTTTGCATAATGATTTGCAAACGGTAGCAAGCATTTGGGTCATTGACTCATGACCTTTTCCATCATGCGCTCAAACATGCCTCCATTCTGGCCATTGCGCGTCAAGGGAATTGCTTGGTGGGATTAAGTGGCGTTGGGATTTAGGATGTTAGATTTGTGGGCAGCGTTCTTTGCTGTATTGGCATAGCTAACATTTGGGTCGATTCTGCTTGCGTTTGGGTCGATCTTGCTGAGGTGGGGCGGCTGGTAACGTGAGGTTGCCTGCCTGGGGGCAAAAACACTCTTCGCTCTCTTGTAAGCTGGACAGCCTTTGTATGAGGCCGCATGTGGGCCCTTGCAGTTAAGGCATTTTTGCATTCAGCAGTGGAGTGCTCGTCTCCACACTTGACGCAACGATGGTCGAGGTGGCAGTATCTTGGGTATGCCGAAGGCCTGGCAGCGTAGCATGGGGACATCGTGAATTTGATCGGCGGTTCAACCGTGACCATGGTGCTGCATATCCGTTTGATCTGGTATACCTCCTTATTGTTTTGGGCCGGCTCCAGACTTACGAAGAAGAGGTTTAGAGGCTTCTTTGTACCACCTTTTATTGGGATTGTGGACATCCCTGACCTTGTGCCCGTGGCGGCCGAGTCCCTCTTTGATATCTTCCAAATCGGTCGAGTGGTGAGGCTTTGATGACAACCCGGTAGGCGCGTTCATCTCGGGGTGAAAGGTGTGGAATCTATTTTTTACTATCGCTCAAGAAAGTCTTTAGTTTGGTAAAGGCATCCTTGTTGGGGGTCATGACTCGAACGAAGTTGTTCTGGCTGGCTTTGTATGTGACCTCTACATCTTTGCCTAAGGCGCCAGAGATGGCTTTGGAAAGCTCCTTGATGCTGGTTACATTAGGGATGAAGATTGGCGGTGGCTTGATCTCCTTGGGTGCTTTTTCCTCTTGGTCATGCTTTCTGGATGTCTTAGGAGCAGCTGGTGTCTCTTCGTAATCATCACTAGAATCCGTTTCATCATCGTCCTCAGATAGGATTCCGAATGAGTTATTTTTAAGTCTGCTTATTAATGCAGCTCTGGCTGCCTCGCTGGTGCTGGCCTTGTCCTCTTATCGGCTTTTTTGCATTCCTTTGCGCTTTATTTCTCCAGGCTCGGAGTCGCTGGAGTCACTATTTTTTATATTTGATGTTGCCCTTCTTTCTAGGCGGCTGGCTTGCCAACTCATGGTGAGAACTGACGGCGAATTCGAGAGTTTGAAGGAGTTCGAAATTAGCGCCAAGCGTTGATTGTTTTGCTATTTCAATGGTTCGTGTCTTGGGTGATGTTTGCGACTTTGCTAAACACTGACAACCGACACAAGCGTTTGGTGTCTTGCTATAATCGATGGTTTCGTGACTTGATCGGCGCTTGACTGTTTTTGCTATTCGATGTTTCGTGTCTTGAGTGATGTATGCGCTGATATTGCAGGTAAAGAGCTGATAGGGTGGAGCTCGCGTACGGTCGATTTTGTGAGATGAACTGCTGTTAAGCTTTGGGTAGGTCGTAGTATTTATATATATGCTTGCGTCCGCACGACTTTGGGTTAAATGGTTTGGCGATTACACGACTTGTGTATTTATAGCTTTTTTTAAGGATACTGGGGCGCTAGCTTCAAAAAGCTTGGAAATTCGACCTTTTTTCGCTCGGAGGGTATTCCTGCCACCGAGAGTGAGGAGGGCTTAATGATGGAGAGACTGTGCGTGTATCTTTGTCTTTGCTAGCGAAGTTATGAGCGTTGAGGGTCACTCGTCATTATTATAGGAGACGATTTAATTCCGCCGCTTCTGATGTCGCAATTATACTGTACTCCCTCATCGATCGCGTGATGAAATTAGAAATACTGCCGAGTACTTCGTGTCGTTAAATCAGATTTTGTTATTAAAGTTTTTATAGAATACAGCATGATTGCCTTCCATATATTCAATGCTCTCGGATGCTTACTGAGCGGATGTGTGTACGCGACAATCGTTTGTGAATAATACTTGATCATCGAGACGTTTGTCATTGCAATAATCCAATATCATACATATAATTATGAGATAACAATATTTATGCAATCCCATTATAATATGGCTATAAGTAAAAATTGCACTCACATCATTTATCTAATATTTATTAATAAGAGTCAGTAGGTGCATAATCTGATTTGTAATTTTAGTGGTGAATTATACAATTAAATAGGCGAATACATCTGACGTATATAACTCGCCGGAAATCTTAATTAATATTACTCAGCTTATTCCACTATAGCAGGCTCTTCACTATACTTACCACTGTGGATAGACTCTAAGATGATTAACAGTCGGCGAGGGCTCTATCTCTACTATTGGCTCTCCGCCGACTTTAATCAGCCGCTAACTCAGCCCACCACTCGCTCCTGCTTCGCTAGGTTTATGGCATGTGTCTTTTACGAGACTTTATGAGTATCAAGATAAGAGTGAGAACAAGTTAGGAATTCTCGTGTATATTGAGCCAGGTGGATATATGAGAGAGCTGTCGTCATTTAGATAGAGGTCATTTGGTATTTTTTTATCTGAGGTTATATATAGAAATATCTATGGGCCACACATTTTGTATACAATTGCTAATATTTAGGTATGAATGGGCACGTCATATGACTGAGACAAGTGAGAGTATTATATATATATATATATGAGCTACATTTAATCTCACTCTGAGGATTGCCGAGTGGATATAGTAGAAATAGCAATCAGGGATAATTGTTACGAAAGTGTACAAGAGAGAACATCTAGCTCTTTGAGGTCGATATGCACATTAAATGAAGATAAAAAAAAAAATTGTACTCAGCAATCGCTAACGGTTGGACGTCTGATCTGAGGCCAGAGGAGCATTGTAGTGTGCAACGCAAGCAACCTGAGTGCGTTCTCTGAGCATTGAACTGGTACGTCGAGGGATAACAATCTAGTCGCATCGACCACAGCGGAGTATAAGTGTTCTCTGCACCATCATCAGCTATGCTCACTCGATATTTATCGCTGTTATGAACCTGTTATGATTTTTAGATTCACCGCTCGCTCAGTCTCTTGAGACGCTAGAGTAATAAGCGATTTATATATTGTGTCAGTGTTAAGTGTGAGATAGACGGAGCGGTGTGAGATAAATTATTGTTAGGGAGTCTGGATACACAACACTTTTGATGTAGTGTAGAGCTATGGGTTTCAATATATGGAAATCTAAATTTACAGATTTCTAGAAGGCGGTGTGATATATTTCTTGATCGGCTCAGAGAATAATCCACCACTTAGAATTACGGTTACATAGAATTAGAAATATAATCTCCTGTAAATACTCTCTGTTGCACTGTAGACGATCCTTAAGAATACTGGATATGTTCTCTATTCGGGTAATTCCAAATAATATTGAGAAGTGTTCTAGCATAAAATATAATTTTATCTCCCGTATATATAGGAGATTAGCCTCTTATATTTAAGACCGAAGTATGCGTTATAGGAGAATAATGTTTGTTGTGAAATATTATGCGCGACCCCGTCAACGTAAAAACACATAGTCATAGTAGTTTCAAACAGTAATAGAGACACGATTCTGGCGAAGTTGTCTACTTGATGTGGTATTTAATGATGATACTAACGCTTCACTCATATGGGACTACCGACTGATCAATTTAAAGCATTACTCTATTGAATTAGGGAGAGGCAACATTGAAACTAAAACCCGCGATTCTTCTCTTAAGTACAGTGCGAGCGTGCAATATGAAATCAGTCCAGCACTGTATAGTCACTCTGTGTCTATATCAAGAGCGCAAATGTTGAGATGCAGTGTAGGTGTGGAGGTGTCAATATTCTAGTGAGGAGAAATTAACGATTTAAGTCTATCTCTTGAAAATTGATTGGATTCCCAATCCTATCAAATAGAAGTAAGCGTGTTGTCCCAGCCTACGTATACCGATTAACAGTCGTGAGTGTATTTATGAGCTGAATGTAACCGCCACCCGGTTTGCGAAGACAAACGGCTCCGTGCTTGTCTATGAGAGACTAGGTCAACCATCACAACAAGGAGTGGAGTTGGTCAAACTACCTCTAACCAGACTAAGAGATAAACAGCGATCGGTGAGACAGAGCCGGCATAGTAACAATACCGATGCCTTGCACCTATGTTGACGTCGAGAAAGGTTCTAACAGGAAAATTCTCGAGAGAGGGAGCATAATTGTGCACATGTCATGAGCGTGTTCGGATTGCTTGACGAGCATAGTCGGTAGCGCATTTTAAGTTTATACGGCAGGCCTCTGTACGGACAGTGGCATGCACTGAATTAGGAATTGCGAGGAACACCTGGAGAGAGACATTACCCAGCTATATGGTTATGTGGATGTGTATGGATACAATATATCACTACCACGATGAGAGTATGTCATTACATATATCCATGGGACATATGATTACCTTAACTATTTACTTATCTAGCACCGAGTAGTGTGGAAATTCAGTTCCAACACACTATTTTCTTCGGAATATATATATAGATAATGCGATGTTATTACGACTAGATAAATATAAGACTGTTGCGAAAAAAGTTTGGGACATAAATGAGTTGAGGCTGAGACGAGAATTATATTGAGTTAGCCTAGTGGTGTCAGCGTTTAAGGGATGTGGACCTCGTCGATTTAGTATTCAAATCTGAGTAGTACATTGGTGCTCCAGTCGAGATTATGTAAGGCGCCGCATCGTCTCTCCATTGTTGTAAACTGATAATGGAGAGCACTCTTATGAATTTATCCAATGCGAACAGAATTCCAGCGTTACAAGCCGGACACGTGTCGCGAACCTATCACACCCTCTTCGAAACACGACACAGGAGTCTAACATTGCTGGACAAGCTAGCTCTGATATCGATCACGGGAAGAGTAAAACCTTAATTAGGCTGTATCAGTGAGTATGCTCTCGCATCTTATTTATGGGATGGAGACGACTCTTATACAGTTATAAAACCATTCTATATTAGGTGTGAATTTATGAAGGCCAGCAGACCACCATACGGACCGGCAGCGTCTAAGGAGAATACGGGTATTACCGCTCAATAATGATCGCTTGAAGGCCCTTATTCACATAGTTTATATGAGTTAATGCAAATGCCACACCACATGGACGATACCTTATGAGGCACAAATTATGTCGCCTATACTGACCTCGAATGAGATGGTGCACTGACTACTATGAGTCAGTGTTTGAATGTTCAGCTTGGGAAAATCTTCTCGCACGCACTGAACAGAACGCAGACCAGAAACAGTTCTGGACGTACATAATCGATTGTCAGAATTGAGTCAGTACCCGGTGGAGGGGACGGAACATAGATGGCACAAATCGAAACCACATCTAGGGGAGCTCGGATTCTTGCCGAACCGCTATACGTTGACACACTCAGTATGGATGTAAGACGAAACTAAGGGTGAACACCTTGTCATATCTCTGTATTGCTATATATATATACAGTATAAAAATTCCTCTTATCTGGTAAATGCGAATGATTAGAGGCCCTTGCGTCACACACTGATCTATCAACTCTGAAGTTAACCTATAACATGTTGCAGATATGGTAGTAGGATATCCCCAATGTATAAGCTATTCGTTGAAGTACTTGAACTGTTACGTAGTCAAACGTTAAAAAGGATTCACGCAGATATAATGTCCAGCTGGGATCCCACATTTATTCGTCGGAGGACAGAAATGAGGGCTATGGACGCGAATTGTAACCAAACGTTAATTGTTACGCGTGCCCAATTAACAACTCATTCAGAAACCATGAAAGGGCGGGCTTGAGAACACGGAGGTAGAGATGACATCGAGGAGTCATCAAACACTCCGCTTAAGGAGCTGTTGTAACAACAACTATCCTGCCGAAGCAACTAGCCCTAAAATGGTGATAGTGTCGCGTATACTAATAAGCACGTTTACGCATGACGGAGCTAAGTTGACCACTGATTTAACTTATCTAGACTGTGATTTAAATAAGTAAATTTTGAACTCTATCTAATTGTGGAGTAGTCGCGTTTATCGCGCACCGTGATAGGGAGTATAAACACAGGTCTAGACAGGAACTTGCGCGGATAACAGCCCTAATGCATGGAGCCGCTGATGAGATGTAGCAGGATATATTTTGGTGTGAATGCGCTCAAGAGATACAATAATTTCGAAAGTTGATAGAAATCCTGAGGACAAGGAAGTGCAAGTGGCAGAAGAGGTTACGTTCGAGACAAAGCGTGGATATGATTCCATCCTGGAGTTGAGGGTCTGTCCTGCTCTATATGTTCACACAAGCGGAGATCAGCCGTACAAAGGGATGTTACAAAAGAAGCTGGTTACACGAAGATCCATTATTATTTTCTCAGAATCTAAGAGTGGAAATTTGGAATATATTTTTTGCACACGACAACGCGCACCGGATAACCAGAGAATATAGGTCATGTATGCGCAGGAGTCATTTCCGATACTGTTGAGATATCCACATGGGTTGAATTTAATAAACTCATGTGCCTCGCTCAAGTGGCTCTCTTGGAGATATCCCTGGGCAACAGGTCACACCGGTCATAAAACGAAGGGGACGAGATCCTATGAGAGAGATGTCAATGGCTGGAGATAGAGTTTTCTTTTTGATTAAGTACGCCGTTACATATGATGCAAGTCCGTCCCTTAGCAGGGGAGCACGAGAATAATTGATGACGGTGGCTTAGAGCAACAGACAATGACATATACTTGTTGTGACGATATTCTTCCTCCTCGGACCTTGAAAATTTATGGTGGGGACACACCGCCAAACTTCTCAACAGGCCGTCCAATATTCCGCACGGTAACTGAGCGCCACTCACACGTATCAATAATTGATGAGGGTAAGCGAGAGGTCGGTGCAGAATTAGAATTCTGTAAGGGCACTAAGGATTGGCTCTTTGAAAGAATTGGGGAGATAGTACGAGGGGGGCTTGGACTTAGGGAAACAATAAAATGGTTTATGTGAGCTTGCCGTTCCCCCTCGTGTGAGAAGTACGAGTTTTGGTCTCTCAGGAACTCTATTACTCGAGTTATGGAGATATATATCGTTTCGCTTGTACCCAGTTCGGGTATAGTCTTTAGCTCACCCGTGAGCCAAGTTGGACTGGAACTTTCTTGCTAAACGATCTTTTAAGAATACTGAGCTTTGGACCTTGGAGTTTATCAACTCACCACTGAGTTCTGTCCGTTGAATAAAATATTATTGAGCGGAGGAGTTGTATCAATTTAACAGTGCAACATTCAGAACTGGCGACAGAGGATGACTTGGGGAATCGACTGTCTATTAAAACAAAGCATCCTGTGATGGCCCTAGAGAGGCGGGTGTTGACACAATGTCATTTCTTGCCCAGTGGCTCTGAATGTCAAAGTGAAAGAATTCCAAGTCGCGCGGGTACGCGGGAGTAACTATGACTCCTCTTAAGGCATAAGGCAGGATCAATTGGTCCTGCAGAAGTGGGATAATGGTTCATTTATTCAGCAATGGCAATGGACTACCGTGCCTTCGTTAGTCAGGATCAAGTTCGACTCATAGGCAATGTCCCCACTTAACTTGTGGCCTCCTCGGTGGTGTCTCCGGTGCTGGACCGATGAGCTTTCGGCAGCAGCGAATAAATGAAGCGGCGAAATTGGGCCATTGGGGTTAACCACCCCGATGGTCCTGAAAAACTGAATGGTGCAAACTTAAATAAACATGCCTCGATAGCTGAAAGTATCTCAGTGAATTCTCCTACGGCATCCGTAGGAGCCCATCAGGGAAGGAACGTAGATGCTAATCCAAGTTGTTGGACATCTATGTGTGGAATGCGGCGATCTTATTGGAACAAAGACCCGTTTAGGGCGTCCTACATGTGGCGTCAGCACCAAAACGAGGCTGATGAAGCTCCTCGTGACCGTGTTGACGTGAAAACCGGTGGTTGTGGGGAGGAAGAATTGGCCATGATGGCGGAGGAAAGGAACCTTGAGCTCATATGCAATGGCGACGAGGTTCTATAAAAGCTGGCGTTTGGCATTTTCTCCGAACGCAGCGTCGATGCTTTAAAAGAAGGTGTCTCGAGAGTGAGGGATATATTATAGGCAAAAATCGAGCAGCTTAAGAGGGCAAGCGGCTCCTTATCCCCCGAAATTAGTGAACCACAGAACCATTATCGCGCCGCCAATAGTATAAGTGGGCTTGAGTCTTCTTTTCAATTTGTCAGAGTCCGGTTCCAATCCACCATCGATACATTCGGAC
The DNA here is from genome assembly GCF_009650485.2 of Drosophila albomicans. Lineage (NCBI taxonomy): Eukaryota > Metazoa > Arthropoda > Insecta > Diptera > Drosophilidae > Drosophila > Drosophila albomicans. The sequence continues at coordinate 2,576 of NW_026263536.1, read as the reverse complement.
GACGTCCCTCATGCCGGAATACTGGGGGCTTGTCGGCCCTGTGGGGAATGTACATCGATCGTGGAGAGTCGAAGGTTATTCTGCAATCTACTCTTGATTGGATTGCGCAGACTTCGGGCAATGAAGCAACTCTCGCAGTGTTGTCTAACTTCGTCCTATGGGAAATTTTATTCCTGAATCGAAACGGCAACCAGGTCCCGTTTTGGCGGAACGTCTTTCCTGGCCTCGCATAGAGACAAAAATAGAAGGCAGCAAGTTCGCTAGGGTTCAGCGCAACTGGGGACAAACATAAAGGTCGATGCACTCGGATCCCTGCTAGCAGACCCGAAACACGAGTCGGTAATGCAAGACCTAAAGAGTTATGGAAACCATATCGTGGAAGAGAAGTCATGACACGCAGGAAGCCTTTCTCTTGCAATAGCCACCGTGCCCATATGGGAAACTTGCTTGAGGGGCGGTATGGTTCACCTATTACTCTAGGGACCTGCAATTGCGTCAAGTGCCATGACTTCTTCTCCCGGACCGGACGGAATAAATCTCCAAGAACTGCCAGAGTATTCCCAGTGGGTGTTATGCTTTTCGCATATGACCTTATTCTCTGGCTGGCGGCAAACTACCCACACTCTTCCGAATGGCATCCGAACCGTTTTCATATCCCGAAGACTGTAACAGCATCCCGACCAGAAGAACTTCCGTCCGATTATCGGTGCCTTCTGTCATAGTTAAGATCAACTCAATGCCATCTTTGGCATCTCGATTGGCCTCATCAGTCGATATGGGATCTCGCGTCAGCGGGGTTTCTTTCCTACTGACGGTTGGCCGATAGAGGCGACGACAATAGTTACTTAATCCTGAGGGACCACCATAGACGTCAGCGTCGTGTTATATCGCGACACTTGATGTCAGCAAAGCGTTGACTCTGTGTCTCAGCGCAGCGGGGTAATTGACACCTATCCGCGTATGGTGCATACCAACGGTTTTGTTGACTACGTAACGTAGCTTGTACTTGGGAGGTGGCACTAGTCTCAGTGTAAAGGCTGGAGATCAGAGGATATCGTCCCTGCTAGAGGTGTGAAGGCAGGGTACCCTTTGGTCCTCCACTATATGTTAACTTGGTCATCGACCGGTTGCTCAGGTCTCTACCGGACGAGATTGGGTGTCAGTGTCGGAGATGCCAAAACAACGGCTGCAGCGTCGCAGACGATCTGTGTTGTTTGCTTCTACACCGAAGGGCCTTCAGGCATATTGGATACCACGGTCTCCTTTTTGGCGGTCCGTTGGCTGACCCTAACGCAATAAGTGTTTTACTGTTAAGTGTCAAGGGGCAACCGAAATGCGAAGTGTACTGTGATCGAATCACGGAGCTTCTCTTGTAACGCCAGCGGCGCACTGTCCAAGCTTGAAGCGTTCGGAGGAGTGGGAGGTATCTCGGCATTCAGTTCACCTGCGGCGTTAGGGCCCGCTACAATCCGACTGAGGACATTGTCCCAGATTGGATATCATATCGCGGTCCCCCTGAGCCACGCAGAAGTTATCGCCTCAGAACTGTCCTCATTCCACAGCTATATCAGCAAGCTAACGTCCCTTGTAGTGTGGCAAATAGGCGTTTTGAGAAATGTGACAGACTGGTACGGTCGGTCGTAGGAAATGGTTAGATCTTCCTATGATGTGTCAGTAGCATTCTTCCATGCCCCCACACACAAGTGGGTGGGGGTCTCGGTGTTTCCTCAGTTCGAAGGACAGCTCAATGCTCGCGGCATACAGAGGCTAACGAAGCATAAAATGGCCCAACCTCGGCAATCCGAGACGGCCAGTTCGTTCCTTAAGTGCGGAAATTCGGAGGGCCCGAGATAGGTGCAAGGCATCGGGAGACGCGAGCTCTGGATACACACGCCTTTTGATCCGATTCGTACTGGGCGGATAGGGTTCTGCCACTCCCTCTGTTGATGGTAGCGGTCTCCGTGAGGCAGGGCGTTATGCTCCCGCAACCCGGGTGGGCTTAGTCGACGACACCCCGCGTTTGTTAACTGAAAGCTTAATTTTGATGGATCAAACTGCGGAATAATGCCCTACCCACGCGGTCTCGTACAACGAGGGGAAGCACGAATTGGAGAGGCAGTGTCGTTGCAGGATGTGATGCTCCCGCAATCTAGCTAACCACATTCTGCAGAAAGTGTCATCGTACGCAGGGAGGCGGGTGGCTAGACAACAACAGTGTAGCTAATTATCTCCAAGCGGGGACTTGAGACGAGAGGCTACTCTGTCATTGTGAACCAGTCTGCAGGGAGAGAACAGGATATATATAGCCGGACCTGGTGGGTTTCCGACCGAGATCACAACTAATGTGATCGACGTTCTCAGGTTGGTGAACTGACGGACTTGATCTTGACCAAGCTCATCAAAGTAAGGTTGAAGATTCTACGACAGACAGGACGGTACGAACGGTCTGGTTCGGGATATCCACATGAGGACATTTAAAATCGTTTTCTGCTAACGCTATAACTGGAGGGGCATCTGGAAGCTATCGTCGGTTAAACGACTGATAGCCCTGGGAGTCCTTAACGCTGTGATAGCAA